>NW_027097318.1:0-60000 GCF_019320115.1 Miscanthus floridulus
ATTGCTACTCGTGCTACAAACAAATGGTACAAAATCAGAAATGTTGTTGAACCATCGCCTCAGAAGTCAGAAATGCCACAAGATGTAGCAAGGGAAGGCGAAACTCTGGATAAGCGAAGCGAGCGACGCGAACAGCCCAATCTCACCAGAAAGGCGCGCGGCGCCTTGAGAGCCGGATCGATCCCCCACGCACGGACGCACCAGGATTTCGGCCACCGCAGCCGCGCACTCAATCCACAAGCTTTCGCGGCAGAGACAGGCGGAGGAAGAGCAGGCTCACGGGTCCGTCAGTCAATGCTTGAAGCAACCGCGTGGGGTGGAGCCGTGGAGGGAGAGAGAGCTTTGAGATTGGAACTGTGCCATGGCGTGCGGTGCGGCACCTCGCCGTTTTCGCCTTCGGTTGAGAGGCGCGTTGTTAGGGATTGTTCATGGCTGGGCCGTCGCATGGGCCTGGGCCTTGAGCTCAGTCCAGACTAGATGGCAGTCTACAAAAGTAAAGGGGCAGGAGCGGAGAAGGCATCGAACAACAGAATACCAAACAGGTACCTCCCTCTCGAATCCTCTCTTCAGTCTTCACTGTTTATCTTCTTCCTCAAGTGTACCTGTACCCAGATTTCCTTCCTCCAGGTCTTCTAGATCCTTCTAGCCCTTGTTTAGTTTCTCCAAACTCCTAAAAAATACACTATGCAAAAAGAAGATTCCCCATCACATCAAACTTGCAGTACATGCATGGAGTACTAAATGTAGACGAAATCAAAAACTAATTACACAATTTGCTTTAACTTTGCGAGACGAATCTTTTAAGCCTAATTAGTCAATGTTTGGACAATAATTCACAAATACAAACAAAATGTTACAGTAGAGAATCTTTGCCTGCCCAACTAAACACCGCTCTAGTACCTTCCTCTCCTAGCACCTTATTCCCCTTTCTCCTCTGTTTCGACCTCCCTTCCGCTGAGGTCCTGTATCCTGCTACTTAATCGAGTTATCTGTGAACCGGTTGCTAACACGCGTCACCTGGCGCCGGCCCGCCAGAAAGTCGTCGGAATGGGCAATGTGCGGACGGCGGTGCCCGTGCCTGAGTATACGTGCGTGCGTAGGGAGATCGCCGTGGGATGGGGCCTCTCCTCGCGCGAGATGTCCACGCCGACACGGCGACACCCAGGAGAAGAAGGTCGTGTAGAGGGCGGAGCACCGCGCGACCGGCATCCAACAACGTTTGGCATCGTGTCCGGTCTAAGCATGGTCCGTCAACGGCCTTTTACTGCCGGCCCAACTCCTTTGTCATTCCTAAAAACCTTATGCCCTTATTGATTTTATTATTTAAATACTTTTATATTTAATATTTTAATAATAATTATTCCTAATTTTTTTTTATCGATCTGATTCTTTTGGTCATGCCCGCCAGTGCGGTAGGCACGACAAAAACACGCTATCACATCACCTACACTCTTGCGGCGAGCCCCACCATCTTGGATGACGTTTTTCACGTGACAAACCTTGTCATGCCACACTTGTCGGTAACAGTATTATTTTGTCCCGCCAATAGGAGTGACGTGACAAGACTTAAATTTAGAAAAATCATAACTCGTCGACTGACGTTAGATGAGGATGATTTTTATAGGGGCTCTTGTGTTTGTACCCTTATTTTGTATCGAAATTGTGATTTTGCCTCTGTTTTTTTTTTGACTCTGTGAATTTATCCCTACTGTGCCATTCACGAAGCACCAGTTTGCTCCTGCTCCGTCATCCACCCCCAACGGTGTTAAACTTTGTACAAAAGGACATGAATGCCCATGCGATTTTGCCCCTGTTTGTTATGCCTAATTGTGATTTTACCCTGATTTGGAATTAGACTTTTTTATTGTATGCTGACAATTAATTAAATTTGGTCAAACATATTTGACACAACTTATAATTATTTGAACTCAGATTTAATATTGATAAATATTTAAAATTTTGGTAGCACCTTTGCTATATTTTTGGCCCTGAGTTTGGAGCCCCAACGAACATAAACCTTGTTGTATGGAGTTCTAGAAGCAAAACTCAAGGTTGTACAGGTTGTAGTACCACAGCTTGCATCCGGAGTCATACACATATATGACACAGTAGCATTTGCTGAGACAGGCTTGCTTACAATCCTCATCACTTCTTGCTAAATCATTCTGAGAATCATAAGGGAGCCCCTGCAGCTTGTCCAGCAAGATAAAAGAGTCGTCATGTTCAGTCTGGCCATTCGTCTCGCAGCTCAATGGAAGAGATCTCGGTCTCGAGCAACCAGTAGCAAAGGATCCGAGGTTCCACTCAGCTGGATAGGAAGGCTCAAATCCATCGACGCAATCGCATTTGCCATTACTTGTGCAAGCACTCGAAATTGCCACAGAAGAAGCCACTGTTTTTGCAATCTGAAGGGAAGGTCCAACGAGGTACCCAACCACTGCTATTGGCCGCTGCAGAATCCTCTGACCACCGCATCAAGCTGACTTGCCCCTAGGAGGAACTGCAAGAACTCGGTCAGATTAGGGCTGTCCGGAGGATTCAGCACCAGTGAGCTGCCATTGTCTTGTGATGTCACCATCCCATCCGGGAAGGTCCCAAGGCTGGGATGCCCATCGGTGGTGAGCACGAACCCGTTCCTCCTGCTCCGGTCGACGCCAACGCTGCCATTGTGCAAGTAACTCTTGTACGTCAAGGAGACGTTGGCTCCCGTGTCGCCGGCGAGCCTGAGCCTGGTGCCGGGGAGCAGTGAGTCGCCGGGGGAATCGAAGCTCTGCCACAGCACCCGCGAGGCGTTGGCCTGGTCCCTCACCACCATGTTGACGTCGCCAAGAAGCACCGCGGCCGCGGCAGGAGGCGGTGGCCCGGCCCCCGCCACGGGCGAACACCAGCGGGTAGACCCGGCCTCCGTGATGCACAGGCTGCCTGGCGAAGACCTCCAGCGCCAGCGGCGAAGAGGTCAGAGATGCCGACCCTGTCCCCGACCCAGAACGTGGGGCTGGTGCTCGGCATCCTCTTGAAGCGGACGCCCAGGAAGCGGTGGATGCCGGCGCCCGGGGCGAAGAATCCCAGCTCGAAGTCGCCGTTCTTGGACACGTGTGTCTGGTTCCCGGAGATGCCCATCGCCGGGGAGGATGGTGTCCGTCGTCCGAAGTAGCGATGGCCAGGAGGAAGGAGGAAGAAGATGAGGAAGGTGGGCGGCACGCACCCGCGAGGCCCCAACGCTCCGCCTGCCTGCCCTGATGCCGCTATCCTAGAGGTGCCCGACTGGAGCATCAGATGGTGCGGCCGCGACCCTGTGGGGCGGGGGACGGGGCGGCGGCCGAGGCCCCCAGCCGCGCCGCAGCGGGCGCTGAGCCGGGGGGAGGGGTCGGGGTGGAGCCCGCCACAGGCCACGCGGCGCCACAGCCACTGTGGGCGCGAGCCTAGGGAGGAGCGGGGCGGAGTGAGGATGAGCTGCGCCGCTGCCAGTAGTCGCGCCGCCGCCGGTACTCTCCAAACCCTAACACGCGAACCGTGCCGCCGGAGTGTGGCAGAGGGAGGACGAGACGCGCCGGGGGGGAGCGGGAAGGAGGGAGGATGAGCCACGCCGGGGGGGAGCGGGAAGGAGGGAGGAGGAGCTACGCCGCCACTGGTAGCTACGTCGCTGCCAAGCCGCGAAACCTTCTGCGAGCCGCGACTTCTCGTCGAGAACGGGTCGAGCGAACGGGTGAGAAAGGAGAAAGGGACTGAGGGGTATCGTTGTCTTTTCATGTAGGTGTCTTTTCTTTTTTTTCTACCATTTAATCCAAGCATTTTAGACGGTGTTACAAAGCAGGGGTAGACGGGAGCTTCGTTCGAAAAAAGCGATGGTAAAATCACAAAGTTAAAAAAGAGGGGCAAAATCACAATTGGAGTACTGAACAAGGACAAGAACGCTATTTTCTCATTTTTATATGAAAGTTGTTGGTTTCGATGAGATCTATAACTTTTTAGTTTCGAGGTTTTTTTTTCATTTGAGGACGTTAAGATGCTAAAAGATAATATTAGATTCAGCAGCATAATAATCACGTACTAGCTCTCGACACATTAGAAAAATAACATTTTTTGCATTGTGTCAAATGATGATACTTTTTATATCAAAGTTGTACCTCTTAGTCTCTTAGTGAGATATACTTTATAGTTTTGAGTTTTTACATTTGAAGTCGTTAAGATAGTCGAGAAAATAATACAAAGTTTGAACAACATACTAATCGTGCAAAGGCTTATCAACTCACAAAAATTATATTATTCTTGTATTGTGTCAATTGAAGATAGCTTTTATATTAAAGTTGTAGCTATTAATGAGGTCTACATATTTTTAGTTTGAAGTTTTTCATTTAAGATTGTTAAGATGCTCAAGAGAATAGAGCTTGTCTTCTTAGAAAAATCAAATACGGAGTATTTCATATTTTAGTGCTTGTTTGGCACAGCTTCACTATGTTGTTTTTTTAAACAATTTCACAGGCAGTTTTTTAGTAAAGTTGAGGTGTTTTGAAAAAAGTGTTTGGAAAATAGCTTCACCAACAGCTTAGAGTGAGAGAGCTAGGGTAAACTATTATTTTCAGTTTTATCCCAACTCATGTCTTTGTGAAAGAGAAGAAAAACAGCTTCACCCATGAAGTTGTTTTAAAAATAAGTGTTTGGCAAAAAAAAACTCATAGTTGTTATAAGCTATGCCAAATAGGCCTTTAATGTCGCATAAAAGTACTTTTCAAACGAAAGATATAGATCTTATCGAGAGCTACAGCTTTCATATAAAAAGTCTAAAAAGATATATTTTTTAAGAAAATATAAGCTTTGGTACACGATTAAATATGTCCCTTAAATTAATATTTACAAGCATCTTAAAGATATGATTTTTTTTTTCTAAAAAGAATTGTGCACAATTTATTTATTTTTTCTGAAGCACGCACACCGATATGGACTGCACGCATAGGGATGGACAAAATACTCACGGCTCGTCAACTCGCCCGACTCGTGGCCGGCTCAGCTCGGCTCGACTCGGCTTGTTTTAACTTTTTTACGAGTTGAGCTGTAAGTCTAGCTCGCTATTTTAACGAGCCAGCTCACGAGCTGAGACCTATCAATCCACGACCATGAATCCAGAAGATGGTGATGCTGACCTAGAAGTGTACACATATTCTATTGGTATGTAATCCTTATTTTCAGTTGTTTCATATGAATTTTAATTTTATAATTGTTGTGGTACTTAAATGTTGATTTTATGGATTGTTTTTCACGGAGAAGGTGATGATGCTGACATTGAATCTGTGGACTTTTCTAAGTTTGTGGTGGCAAGCAACTATTTAGTATGCTGAAACTGCATGATCATGGATGAACCAACTATGTTGTATGGTTGATACTTTTGATAAACCCGATATGTATTAATCATGTATGGTTGCATAATGGTGAACGCCACCTTCTGGAATTAATATAACATAAACATTATAAACATGTGTGTCCTATTTTTTTAGTAGCTCGCGAGCTAAACGAGTCAAGTCGAGCTCGATAACGAGCCGAACCGAGCTGCTCCTCTAGCTTGTAATATTAACGAAGCCTAGTTGGCTGGCAACGTATCAAGTGCAAACCAACCTCTCCGTGCAAACCGTGTAAACCAACTGCGGGGGAGAGGTGGGAGGGGGGATTTGCAAAAGTGTAATTAGGAGCGGGCGTAATTACACTTTTGTAAATCCCCCCTTCCACCTCTCCTCCACAGTTAGTTTGCACGGAGAAGTTGGTTTGCACTAGATATGTTCCCGGCTCATTAACCTAACGAGCCAACTCAAACTGGACCGAGCCGAGCCCAGCTAGCTCAATATCTAGCCCTATGCACGCATGGTCCAAGAAGACGTGAGGTGCTGGAAGACTTGGGATTCACGACACAAAGATAGAAATGCATTGTGCATGTAATATATGTTACTTGTCCAACCTGAACATTCCACATTTCCACTGCAGGCTTGCAACAGCTCAGAGAAAAGTAGACAACCGACCACGTAGCAAACTCAGTCAGAGCAGAATCCCAGTCATCACTCGGTCTACATCAGCTGGTTCCCCACGGGGTCAACGGTGAAATGCAGGTGCAGAGGTTTCTCCACGATCGGGTGGAACTTCGATGCCCACATCTGTAACTCACAGGCCAAACACACAAGATGACAAAACCAGCAGTAGCAAACTGTACAAATAGTTATTTTTTTTAAGTTTATATTTAATACTTTAGATATGTGTCTAAACATTTAATAGATAAGATATAAACTTTTGGGTGAGAAACTAAAAAGCCTTATTACGGAGATAACAAAGACCAGTAGTAGTCCTATGGAAGAGTGTGGATTCAGGCAATGGCTATAGTTTGCTATCCTACTTCAGTTCAGAGTTGGAATCCAACCCTGCATGTGTTTGCATCATCATTCTGTATGTACCTCTATCCTGTATTTTTTTCTAGTTTTAATTTACTCGGGTAAGTGGAATGTGGTATGCAGGAAACTCAAGATATGAAATCCATTTGAGCAGAGTTCTTACATCCTTGTACTCCATGCTCTCCCTGAACAGCTTGAAGTCGTCAACTGCATGATACGACAAACTGAGTAAGCTAATGGAGTTGGGGAAATTGGCGGGCGGACACCCACAGTGGTGGACGTTTGCTGGCAGACACCCAAAGTGGAGCTGTATGCTAGAAGACACTCTGGTTTGTTGTAATTATGCCAGAGGACACCGCGGGCCGATTTCCACCGGTTGAGGAGAGAGAAAATTTTAGTTTGGACATCTGGTGCCCCTGAGCCACGTTTAGGTCTGGTTGGACCAGCTAAAAACCGACCCGAGCCTGGTCTGGTTAACCGGCCCCACCCTCCGCCGGCTCATCCAGGAGTGGTGCGTAGCGCACCGGTCCATGGGCGTGGAGCGCATCCCGACGCCGAAGCAGCCCGCGGACCCGGACATGGCGCGTACCAGCTTCAGCAGGTGCTGCGCCCTGCGCTTGGCGCGCTCCGAGCACCCGCCCTGCACCAACATCAGCAGCTGGCTCATGGCGCCCGCCCGGACCGCCTCCACCTGTAGCGCCTCGCACCCGCCCACCACGGCCACCAGCGCGCCCGCCGCGTGCTCCGCCGCGCGCCCGAACATGGTGCGCACCAGCGACGCCACGGCCACGGCCCCGCCCCCGGCCCCCGTGACCACGGCATCGTGCCCGCCCTCGGCACGGCACAGGCGCTCCGCGGCCGCCAGCGCGCGATCGGGCTACCCGACGCCGCCCTCTGCCACGCGCCGCGCCAGCGCCGACGTGGCGCCCGTCGCCACGGCGCGCGGACGGTTCTCCTTGGCCAGGCACAGCGCGAACAAGGCCCGGATCCCAACGCGCACGGCGCGGGCGTTGGCCTTCTCCGCCCGCAGCCGTGGCCATCTTCAAGCTCTCCCGCGCCGAGCTCGGCCGCCTGCGTTCGCAGCTCCCCGCGCGTGATGGCGCCCCGCGGTTCAGCACGTACGCGGTGCTGGTGGCGCACGTGGGGAGGTGCGCGGCCTGCCGCTTTCTTCTTCCTCTCTCCCTTTCTCTTCCTATCCCCGCCACCCTCTCCGCCTCCCGCACGACGGCACGCGCGGAGCCGTCGGCGGCGAAGTCCGCGAGCGCGGACGCTGCGCCCTCACGCACCGTGCGGCGGCGGTTCTCTGGCAGCTTGCAGAGCTCGAAGAGCGCCGTGGCGGCCTCGCGACGCTCCCACGAGCCACCGCGGCGGAGGAGCCCCGTCAACGCCGGGACACCACGGCTGAGAGCGTGTCCACGGCGTCGTCCGCCACGAGCCTCATCCCCGGCCTCCGCGTGCCGTAGCAGCACCGCCGCGTTGCCGGACTCCAGCACCTCCCTTCGCCCGACGGCGCCGGACTTGGGTAGCCTCAGCAGTGCCGGCACCGGCGACGCGAACCGAGCCGGCGCTGCCGGCACCACTTCTTGGCTCGCGTGCGCCCCTCCATCAGTAGGGACGGGAGCCGCCGCCGCGTGAACCGAGGCCGTGAAGCCAGGATTCCTGTCGACTGCTCCCTGGCCAACCCCGCATGGTGCAAAGCGCCTCTGGCACCAAGGACGCCGCCTCCATCACCACGGACACCGCTGACCACCGCACTAGGACTGAGCACTACGCGGAGTCGCCTTCTCCTCGGCCACCAACCCCGCACCGTCGAGCCGAGCCTCCACCCCGCTCCACGCTCTCTCTCTCTCTCTCTCTCTGCTTCCCTTCCCCTATCCTAATGTAGAGGCATGAGAAACAGAGGACGCCGAGCTCGCCATCCAGTAGGACTGCCGGAGCCAACGCCGTCGGCGCCGTGACGCTGGAGGTTGTCCCCGCCCTGACCCACCACCACTGGAGCAACCCTCGCCCTCGCCTCTGCCTACCGTCGCCGTGCTCTGCTTCTTCCCCTCTCTCTGCTCTCCCTCCCTTCTCTCTCATTCTCGCCGGGCGTTGACCGAACGGGAGGAGTGGACGCACCCGATGCATCCAATACCACGTCGTCCAGCCGATAGGAGCGCGACACGTCGCTGTTCGGGACCACATGGCGTTCGTGCTCCCCAGCGCCAACCGCGACGACAGCCTGTCCGTGGCCATCTCGCTGCAGGTCCAACCAGACCAGGCTCGGGTCGGTTTTTAGCTGGTCCAACCAGACCCAAACGTGGCTCAGGGGCACCGGATGTCCAAACTGAATTTCTCTCTCTCCTCAACCGGTGGAAACCGGCCCGCGGTGTCCTCGGGCATAATTACAACAAACCAGAGTGTCTTCTAGCATACAACTCCACTTTGGGTGTCCGCTAGCAAATGACCACCACTGTGGGTGTCCGCCAGCCAATTTCCCCTGGAGTTAATGGTGGATCTAGAATAAAAAATCCATGCATGATGAATTTTATACTGTAAAGTTATGTGACAGAGCTATCGTATCGTATATAAAATAAGAGATGCTAATACGGTGGAATAAGGACAACCATAACTGTCACAAATATGTCACAATTTCATAAACAATGTTCAATTGTGTGAGAGATGGTCCAGTTGCAGCTGTTTTAGATCGATCTCTTTCGGCGCTCGATAGAGACATGTTGTCTGTATGTTTAAACTCTTCTTCTTAATATAATAATATATAAATATTTTTGCGTATTCGAAAAAAATATACGAGAGATGAAATTTTCAGTCACAAATCATAGTTGTTGACCATAAACATAACTAAAGGTTTAAAGAAAACATTGGATGATTTTAGTGATGATGAATGAACTACGAGAAAAATCAAAATTTGAGTTGGAATGGCATCGTGGGCTGGTGAGCGGTCACGGCCATTGGCGTAGAATGATCGGACAAAAAAAAGAAGTCAAAATGGTTTGGGAGTCCTACCAAACCGACCCTGGAAAGAAAGGGGAAATACCATTACAATGGCGTCGTTCGGCTGGTAAAAAAACCAGCCGGAATTCACTGTTTATGGCTGGTTTTCACTGTTTATGCTCTCACAAATTCCTTCAAATTCTTCCAAATTCCTCCCAGTGAACAGGGGCAATATCCAGACACTTCTGCTAGGTAGCTCGTTCGCTGATTGGTTTCTGGGTTAATAAGCCTGACTGATGCTGGTTTGTTGTGAGAGAAAAATACTATATCATAGCTGATAAACTCTGATTGAAACCAACGAACGACCAGACTGGCTGAAATAAGTCGAATTATATGAACAGCCCTAGGTTAGAACGCATGTCATTCTTCTTTCTCCGTTTCGTTAAAACCAAAGCGGCGGCGGCGTCTATGATCCACACACCACACTGCACTGAATTCGTCTAGAAGTTGGAATCGTCAGTATCCATGTCATCCACACGACAAAAAGGTCAAAAACCGCACGGCGAACAGTTTTTCCCGTTGACTGACCGATGCGTTCTCACTGAAAAGCACGCTGTGACTTGTGAGGCTCGATGTCATTGTCGCGGCTGCTGCTGTCCTGCTCCTGCACCGCACGTCCGCACCGAGAGGAAGGTGAGTGAGGAAGAAGAAACCGCATGCAGATGCAGGGGACGACTAGTAGGGGACGAAGACGAACGGGGTTCCAACCCAAAACTGACTTGTCATGGCGGAGTGGAATCCACAATAGCGACAAACCGTCGGGGCCTGGATGCAAAGCAGCCTCGTCCGGACTCCCGGAATAAAATACTCCTATAGGTCTCCTCTGTCCTCTCACGCTCTCTCTGCTTCCGCAAAGCTCCTCTTCCCTCCTCCTCACAGGAGTCAGGACCAGAAATTTCTGTCCTCGCTCCCACCACCTCACAACAGAACTGATCCTCCCCTTTTCCTTTCTTTTTTTCTTTTTCCCTCTTTCGCGAATCTGTCCGGCCGGTTCAGTTTCGACTCGCGCGGCCCAGGCGCCCGTCCGAAACCGCCAAATTTCCTCCTCCTCGCCTCGCGGAGCTCAGCGATTGGAGGTAATAGTCTCTTCCCTTCCCCCCTGTTCTCGGCTGTTTCTTGGGGGGTCGGGGTGTTCTCGGAAATCCCCGCCGTGTGTTGCGCTTGCGATTGCCTGAGTGGGTTTTGCCGCTCTGTGCGGTTTCGCGGCCAGTTCCGGTGTAATCTCCCCTCCCCTTTGGGCGTTACATCTGGTTCTTGCGTCGATTTTGCGTTGGGATTACGGGTGCCTGCCGAAGGGGTTGGGTTGGTGAGGATAAATGACTCGTGCGATCAGACTGAAAAAAAAATGCGTCTTTATGTTAAGTTGCTGATGGATGGTATTATATATAAATCTCCTTTTGTTGCACTCGCGCACTGGAGCCTTTCTTTGATGATCGAGTAAAGTACTAGTGGAGATTGATTTTGCGTGCATGGAGCCTTTGATGATCAAGTAAAGCAGTTAAAATAGCACGCACATCCCCATGATGTTGGAATCATGCGAAAGTTTCCGGGGCCTGTAGTCTTGCTCAGCTCAATAAGTAGGATTGCTCGAATCATGTTGTTCATGTGTTATTCAGCGGCTTGGAATTTGGGGGCGCTACTTCTCTTGTGGTGTTGGTTGTGGAAGCAGTGTGCTTCATGATTCAGACGCCATTCCCGTGGTCTTTCTTTTGTCCTGTCCTTGAGCGTCCTTCAGCGGTCCCCGCACGTCAAATTTGATAGGCCAGGGATTTTGCGAGCTGTTGTGATGGTTTCCTGAATTATATGAGGGAAAAGTCTTGGCCTACTTCTACTTGCGAAGGAGAAAAGTTGCAACACGTGGGAAACCCTGCGGGGAGTGAGGACAAGGTTGAAGTTTTCAAGCTGTGATGTGTCCATGCGTAATGCTCACATTTTTCTGCTGCATCTGTTGCATTTCTGGGTGTGTATTGTCTTGGAAACTACTTGCTCATGTCATTGGCATGTCACTTAATGTGCGGCGTGGAATGCGCGGATCCTTTTCAGTTACAGTTTTGTTGTTTTCTTCTTTACTCTATAATCCTCGGTTTATCTCACATAAATGGTACCTGTCAAGTTAATCTGATTATCATGTCAAGTCATTATCTCTGAATAATTGCCCTGACAGCGAGCGGCACTAATTATGGGCGAATCCTTTCTTTTGCTGTTTGTTTATTTACTCCATCCTTAGTTGATTTAACAGAAATGGAACCTGTCATATATATTTGATTTTCGTGTCAAGTCCTTGTCTTAACTATCCTGAGAATGAATCAGTAGTTCTGAATTCTGATAAATATACTAATTTGGATCTTACGTTCAAAAAATAATTTGGATCTTCTTTATTGAACTTGTGACACTGCAGAAAACTAACTGGTTTACTAGGAGCCTAGAGTGTGCCAGAATTTTTGTCCCTGCTTGTCCTGACTTGCCAACCTACAATGGGATGGGGAAACACCATTACCAGGCGCCTCAAGGTTTTCTCTATGGCACTGTTTATCTACTTCGACTATAAGGTGTGGTTCTATTCCTGTTCTCAATGATGTTTGTCCATAGGCAGCCTCTTCCATTCTCTCGAAACAGATTAACATCTTCTTGATGCACAAGCAGGCTGTTCAGAAGAGAGTTCAATGGGTTAGCACTGGTAAAAAGAGTGCTATATGGAAGAAAACACATGAGCGAAATGCTCGCCGTGTCCTCAACCTGATGATAGAGTTAGAAGGTTTATGGGTGAAAATGGGCCAATATTTATCCACAAGAGCAGATGTACTTCCTGAACCCTACATAAATGTCCTCAAGCAGTTGCAGGATTCACTTCCTCCACGCCCTTTTGAAGAGGTACGCATGCTTGTCCTTGAATGAATGGAAGAATCAAAGATTGATAATTCTTGTCTGGTCCTAATATAGTATTGTACGTGCAGGTTACTTAAGCAATTACTTATCCTAGTTCTTGTCTCTGCTGTGCAGGTTCGTGGAACAATAGAGAAAGAACTTGGAGAACCCATGAGTGATCTATTTGCTGATTTTGTCGTGGACCCTCTCGCAACCGCATCAGTAAGTACTGTATTATCAAAGTGAACTTTAGTTATCTGATATAAATCATAGTGTGCTCATTTCAGTTGAGCCTCCCAATGAACATTTGGTAACAGATAGCGCAAGTTCATCGTGCAACTCTGGCAGATGGCAGAGAAGTAGTTGTCAAAATTCAGCATGATGGTGTCAAGGAGATCATATTAGAGGTTTATCTCTAACCTGCAAGTATGCTGTCTAGCACAGTTGGAGTCTATTACATTTTTGTATTGGTGGTCAGGATCTGAAGAATGCAAAATCATTGGTTGAATGGATAGCGTGGGCAGAGCCTCGGTATGATTTTAATCCAATGATTGATGAATGGTGCAAGGAGGCTCCAAAGGAACTTGATTTCAACCATGAAGCAGGTATTTTCCTTGCTCAGGTTCTTACTAATATTGCCATATGCTTCTCTGCACGATTTTCCATGTTCTGTCCCTCTCTTTAAAATTAGAGTCAAAGCCTAGTGGCTCATGAAGAGGTTGTCTTGATAATGTATGGTATAAATTCTTCAATTTTAGAGAATACTAGGGCCGTCTCCAGGAATCTTAGTCGCAAAACTGACTGTGGGAGTGGCAGTGTTTCCAGTGCTGTTGATGTACTCATTCCAGAAGTTATTCAGGTCTATCTGTCAGTTTCTATACTGTTTGTCATATTAATTTTCGAAAATCAAGCTACCGTCATCTGACAGACTGTTCTTTTGTGTGTCAGTCAACTGACAAGGTTCTAATTTTGGAATATATGGATGGGATTCGCTTAAATGATAATGATTCATTGGAAGCATTTGGTGTTGACAAGCAGAAACTGGTCGAAGAGATAACCCGTGCATATGCTCATCAAATATACATTGATGGCTTCTTTAACGGCGACCCTCACCCTGGTATTTAGATTATATTCATTTTGGGAAGGTTTCTTTCACCTTTCCGCTCTGCATTGGATTGCACATTAATTCATAGTCGCATGCATTTTTCTCTTCTGTAGGTAATTTTCTTGTGAGCAAGGAACCTCCGCATAAACCGATTCTCCTTGACTTTGGGCTCACTAAGCGCATATCTAAATCTATGACGCAGGCACTAGCAAAAATGTTTTTGTCATGTGCAGAGGTTTGTGAACCTTGATCTTCTATATAATGCACATTCCCTTCTTTCCTCACTGTAGATAGTACCTTGCTAGTATAATATAAAACTATTCCCTTCTTTTCTTACTGTAGATTCAGAACCCATGCAAGCATACCTTGTTTACTTTCTTGTCTTTTCTTTTAACAATATTATCTGTCTTTTGGTATTACTCGTTATGATGTGATAAGACTGGTAGTTAAGATGGCCATATCCCCAATAAGTGAAATCAAGCAGCCTTGGGAGATATGTCCCCAAGCTACAATAGCTAATATCCCTAAGCTATAAGCGATAAGTTGAGAACTGAGCAATAGCTCGCCTGGTAGAGCCTCCAGCTGAGAGGGAGGACACCCAGGCTTAAACCTAAGTGCTCAAAGGTCATATACCTCCCTGAAGAGTTCGATACTCCCCTCTCATAAGACGATTAGACGAATTCAAAGGGATGTCTCTCCCTGGACCTGGAGTCACTTGACTTGTTTTTGGAAATTTTGACATTTCATACCCAAGTTTACAAAATAGCTTGCCATGTAGTTTCCAGCTTATCATACTTTAGTTAATTGATGTAACATGTTGATCTGTAGGGAGATCATGTGGCACTGCTGTCAGCATTTTCAGAGATGGGGCTTAAACTGCGGGTTGACATGCCTCAGCAGGCTATGGATATTACCACAATATTCTTTCGCCAGTCAACCACAGCAAGTGAAGCAAAGGTAGGCTGAAGTCTACTAGATCCATTGTTCGTCATCTTGTCTCCATTTTAGTAATTTTGGATATTTGGAGTAACAGTTTATTTGTGGTTATTCATACTTATTAGGAGAACATAAAGGCACTAAATGACCAAAGAGAGAGAAATAAAAAAGCTCTTCAAGAAAAGATGAAATTGAACAAGAAGGAGGTTCAACGCTTTAATCCTGTGAGTTGGAATGCCCAGCTTGCTAGTTTCCAGTTTCCACTGCCAATAAATGGGGTGTCACATGGACATTTTCATGCCTTTAGGTTGATGCTTTCCCTGGGGATGCCATAATATTTATGAGGGTCTTGAATCTCCTCAGAGGTACAGTATGTGTTTGGTTTGGGCTTACTCGTTCCTCTAAGGTATCCAGTATCTTAATGACATTTATTTAAAAAAAAAACTGCAGGTCTTTCAGCTTCACTAAATGTTAGGATAGTTTACCTGGACATCATGAGGCCATTTGCTGAATCAACTTTGTTAGGGTGAGATGCTATTTACTTGACATTGTCATGCCAATGGTTGCACCATCTTTATAGTAAAAACATCACCTCACTCATTTCTTTCATTGCTGATTTTTATGTCTTCACTTTGGTCAGGAGTTTGACACATGGACAAATACCTAACAGTCAGTGGATTTTTGACTCACCTGCTAACTCTGATGTGGAGTCTAAACTGAGAAATTATCTGCTTGAGTTGGGAAGCGACAAAATTTTAGGAATACAGGTAGGACTCTCCTCTGAATCTATTATTCAACTACGCTTGCAGAAATTCTGTACAAAATTTAGGATCTGTGTGCGGAGCACTTACATTTGTGTCTTCCCTAGGTCTGCGCATATAAAGATGGAAAGGTCATAATAGATACTGCTGCTGGTATGTTGGGGAAGTATGATCCCCGACCTGTTCAACCTGATTCTCTCTTTCCTGTTTTCTCAGTGACTAAGGGTATCACTGCTGGGATGGTACATTGGCTTGTGGACAAAGGGTGAGTATTAATCCAGTGCCTAGTTTCTTTTAACCTTGCCAGTTTAAATCTGTCTGCATGATATTAGTTTACACTATATTACAGAATTTGGTGTGCATATAAATTGTCTCTCATCTTTACGTATAGCATCTTCATGGAATCTTTTTATGGGGGGTGTGAGCTGTAACATTGTGGCATTCCACTCCTTTATAATATCCCAACTGGTTTGCCTACAAAACAAGGATATTCCTTCTTTATATGCTTATTAGATGGAAAATTGCTCACTTAATGGTCCACCTGGGACTATTTTAAGAAAAATGGTCCAACAACCATTTCTAACCTGTCCGTTTTTTGTGAGCGTAATGTAGAATTGCCAAAATAGATGTTAAGAACTTCAACTGTGCATTTTGACATTTATTCGACAAGTTGAAGTTGCACCAGCTATTGTGTGACATCATAATCCAATCTTTCAGGAAGCTGAAGTATGCGGAAACAGTTGCCAACATATGGCCAAATTTTGGAACTAATGGAAAGGAGTTAATAAAGGTAACGTATAAAACTTCTCCGCGTCTGTTATTTGATGAGACATGACATTTCTTGGCTAATAGACTATCTCATTGGCTACTTCCTAAATCCTAATAAAGGTCCATCATCTTCTAAATCACACATCCGGTTTGCACAATGCACTGGGTGATGTGGTGAAGAATGATCCTTTGTTGGTATGTGACTGGGAGGAGACACAAAACCAGATTACGAAGTGTACACCTGAGACCGAACCTGGTTCCACACAAATTTACCATTACCTCTCCTTTGGTTGGCTGTGTGGGGGAGTCATAGAGGTATGTTTCTTCCTGCCATCACATAAATTGAGCCTTGTTTGTAATGAGAGAGTTGACCTTCGTTAATTATGTTAGTAGATTGTTGTGTGGGTCATACTAAATTTAAGGTTAATGGTTAGCTAAATTTAGATGTAAACCCCCATCAAGTTCTCTTTTTGGGTCCCATAGCTTAATTATGGGGTTTGTAAGTCAATGTAATGTTGTAACTCAATTTCATGAATCCTAACTCTGGTATTTGACAATAATAGCATGCATCTGGGAAGAAGTTTCAAGAGGTTCTAGAAGAGGCTATTGTTCGTCCTCTTCACATTGAGGGGGAGCTATATGTTGGCATTCCACCAGGTATGTTGCAGATCTCTTATGAATCAGGGCTTAGATCGATTACAAATATTAGATCCTTTTTTTAGCACTGTGCACTTAATCTGTAGCTTATTTTATGATAAGAAATCCAATTTGCTCTCGAGATCTATTTCTGGTTGTCCTCGGGAGCAAGAAAAAATAATTTGATATCTCGAATGTAAGATTTTCCTACCTAGGAGGGAATGGGGGGGGGGGGGGGGGGGGGGTGTTCAATGGAGGGCAGATATTTGTCAGCCAAGCTATGAGTGTGGGAGAGACTACATATGCATCTGTAGAGTACTGCATCAGGTTAATGATTTAAAGTTTTTTACTAATGAAGTTTAAGGCTTCAGCGCCACAGTTTTAGCATTTCATGTTGCAATAGTAAATTTCAGGTAGTCACCCTTTCTGTATGATTTCACAATGTTTAGTGCTTATTTGGTCAGTTCATATAAAAGGTAGTAAATCTTTATCTTGAAGTTTCAAGCTCCTGGATGGAATATCTACTGTTACCGATATGCATACTATCTTGTTCTAAATACCCTTTTGTCTGACGTCCGTGGCATTCTCAGGTGTTGAATCTCGGCTGGCAGCGCTGACAGTTGACACCGAGGAGCTCCAGAAGCTATCAGGAATCAGGGCAGGGGCAGATGTGCCGCCAGCTTTGCTGAACAACATCGCGCAGATGGCGTCTGGTCTACCAGCTCTTTTCAACACACTAAATGTCCGGCGGGCCATCATCCCTGCTGCCAATGGCCACTGCTCCGCTCGTGCGCTCGCTCGATACTACGCGGCGCTAGCGACAGGTGGTTCTGTTCCTCCACCGCACTCTTCCGGCTCCAAGCCGCCCCTCGGCAGCCATGTGCACACCCCCAAGTTCCCGACCGCGCCACTCAAGAAGAAGAAGGGCACTGGAAAGAAGGGCGGCAGTGGCTCCACGGGAAACCTCCAGGATGTCAGCAGCACTGACAAGAACGGGTACAGCCAGCTGTGCACCAGCGACGCCGACAGTGAAGCTGCGGCGGTGGTGTTGGGAAGTGGCGGCAGCAGCAGGATGTTCAGCAGCGACAAGATCCTCGACGCGTTCATGGGCGTCGGCGAGTACGAGGGCATGGCGCAACAGGACGGCAAGTTCGGGCTCGGGTTCAGGAGGTACGACAATGCCAGCAGCGGCAAGATGAGGTACTTCGGGCACTCCGGGATGGGCGGGTCGACCGGGTTCTGCGACGTGGAGAACAACTTCGCCATCGCGGTGATGGTGAACAAGCTGTCGCTGGGGAGCGTCACGCGCGGCGTCATCCGGCTCGTCCTCGAAGAACTGGGCCTGCCTGTGCCGGACGAGTACTCGGCCACCGGCGAGAAGGGGCCTGACATGGTGCTCAACCTGACGCCACCTGAGCAACTGAGATGACAGACGGCGCAAACCAGTTTGATTTGATAACTTGTGTGAAACAAGATATAGCGCATAGAAGGTGGGTGGTGGTGGGGCACAGAAATTTTCGTGGTACAGTATATACTCCATATTAATTAGTATACGATATATACACGCGTGCCACTTTGATTTTGACGTGGCATGTAAAACTCCGAGGACTGTTTGCTTCGGCAAATTCTACTGTGTAATGTGTACGGTGAAAGAAAATGGTAACCAGGCATAGTGAAATACAGACTATGTGGGGATAAATCTGCACGCACCACAAGCTGAGTACTGGGAACGTTCCTTTCAGTGGCCAGTACAAGAAATTATTGAATTGTTTGCGGTTGCAGTAATGTGGACACTACTTGGAGTTAACATTAGTGTTGTTTGTATTGGACGGTATTTTTGATAAAAACTGTATTGGACGGTACTGCCTCCTTTATTTTCTGCCAACAAGTTTTGGTTTCCAAATCCTAAAAATCCACAGAGCACGCGTTATCACGAAACAAGATTTTCGTCCGTGATATACGGAGCGGTCATGCATATATACGGAGTAGTAGTTATACTGGTCTGCATCGATCTGGAGACCTAGTCAGGTACGTAGTCAGTCAGCAGACGTCGATGACAAGGGAGGGGCCCATGGAAGCTGGACAGTGTCCGTTCACTGCTGCACGATTCTCCATCTGTTGTAGGTTAGTAGCTGAGAAAATGGAGGAATGCCTCATCAGTCGTAGACACCACTGGTAGACGGATAGAAAATGGCTACTAGCTAGCTAGAATCAACAGACAGAGTGCCAATTGAGATTTTTTTTAATATATTTTTAACATTTTTTATAAACTAATTTTAAATCTAACATTGTTTTTTTTTTCTAAAACTAACACTTTTGGCCGCGCCTATTGTCATGGCGTGGCGAAACGCTCGTGCCACGTCATGTATGGTGACGCGGTAGGAGGCTGACGTGGCGAAGACCGAGACCGCTGACCGGTGATGTGCCAGGGTCTACCGCGCCACCAATCTTGGCGCGGCAGTGACGCGCCACGGCGCATGACGTGGTAGTACCTGGACGGTTTAATTGGAACTTTCCGCGTCGATAGTGGGAGTTATTCTACGTATTGGTTGACGTAAAACAAATAGTGAATTTGTTTGTCTTTTTTTAATCTTTTTCACGGCTCGATAGAGAATTTGATAAGCAAATGATTTTTTTCCGTCTTTCATAATACGGTTAACCACCATGTTAACTAATCGATTACGAAAAATTGGATTGGATTTTGCGGTTCTTTTTTCTGCAATACCTCGACGTGACATGAGCGTGAAAGAGGTTCAAGAATCCATTTTCTTTTTATAAAGGCTAAAAACGAATCACTTATTTTTTTGGCTTTTTGGCCCCATATTGTAGGATCGGCAGCGACGCGACCATGAACCCCGTCTTCCTCGACCCCTCGCGCAAGACGCCGGCCACCGGCGTCGAGATACGCTGGGACTGCCGGTTCCCGAACTAGTTGTTACTTAATCTCGCCGGCAGTGCTATCGCGACGCATTGAAACGAATATGAAGCAGATAAATACAGTCCGTGCGCAAGTTGATAAGCTGCCACATAAAATTTTTATTGGTTTGACATAAGTTCGACATAGCATAATCAACTAAGCCTGCAAGTTTTGGACGCCAATATTCGTTCGATCTAATAAACTAAGACCCCAGGAGTGTAAGGATCCCTCGGACGTCTCTGTCTCTTCGAATTTGTTGGCAACACATTGGGAGTATAGCCAACGTCGGTGTGGTTGCGTTGCCGGTGCGTACGGCTCGTACCCTGTAAGTATATGATATGCACGATTACTTATAATCTTTATGATCGTTAGTTCATGGAGCCTACGTATTTAAAGAAATTACCTTTGTTAGTACCTATGAGGCTCCTTGGGTACCAAGCGGGGCACCACCTAGCTGACACATGCCGATCTCATCCTGCGGCAAATCGTCCCACTGGTCATGCTGTCTACGGAAGCCTGGGGGGTCATCGTCGTCATCGTCGTCGTCGTCCTCGGTTGCAAGGTCCTTTCCAGTGCTATGATGTGGTGGTGGACGCACTGCGGAAGTGGCACCTGCCACCGGCTGAGAAGAGTCAGCTGGTGTCCTCAAAGAGGTTGAAGACGTGCCACCCGATCGCGCCGGGAGTGACGGTTCTACATAAGGAGTGTCCATGCAGCTCAGCTTCTGAGCTAGCTTCCTGCAGCTCTTCTTCATCTTCTGCATAAATAGACGTTAAAGTTAGTGCATTTTTCAAACACATATACACTAAAGAAATATTTTTGGAACGAACAAGTTTATGTTTACCTCCACAAAAGCCTCGAGAACGTCTGGCCCCTACCCTCTAGACTCGTGAAGCCGGAATGCTGCTTCGTTGGACATCCTTGACAATTGTGTCCCCTGGGTACAGAAACGCGGTTGGACAGTTTTAGTACATATACTTAATAGCAAAAGGATAATAAATTGTACCATTTAAGTATCTTACCACGTATCTTTGAAGCAGGGCTCTCTGTAGCTATGTGTCCTCTCTCGTGGCAACATCGAACACATCTTCCTTCGAGTCCTCGTCAATTGACTCCTTAGTATACGAGGGCTTGATATGTGTCCTCATAGACCTGTGAAGCCACCGCAGGTACTCGTCGAAGGTGTGCTGCTCGTGTGGAGGACCCGCATGGACCGGCTACCGTTCCCTGGTCTCCCACAAGTGGATGTGCGCGTTGTGTGTCACGCGCTAATCCTTGGTCTTGTACCTCTTCCTGCGGTCATACCTGCAACAAAACGATGCTAGTTGTACCACACACACATCTGAATTGTAGCTTTGTTATTAATTGATAACGCACCCGTGCAATACTGTCTGCAGACCCTGATAGGTAAGTGAATCTCGACCATGTGGAAGAAAATAAGAGGAACGTTACAGCGATACTCGTCTAACTCATTCCTAGTGACAGGACTAAGATGGTACTAGAGCTCCGGAGCATACCAAGAACACCAATGCACCTGAACATTTCATAATTGAGTTAGGTTGTGATATAGTGTACATCTAACAAGACACATGTATGATAATAAAGAGAGCGTAACATGGTGCTGTGTCAGGACGTCGAGACCGTCCGTGTACTCCCTGTACTTGCGCCTCGCATTCTCTCTAACTAACTCTACTTCCGTCCAGATATACATAGCTGTAGGGAGTGTATCATGCCCGTTCCATTGCTGCATTGAACACGATAATGAATTAGCCATTAATAATCTCATCATATGTAACTGCCACGAAGAATATAGTGAACCGAAGTACTTACCGGTAAACTAGTATTAAGGGGCCTCCCAATGGGTCATCGTTCCCAACACCAAACCTAGAGTAGGTAGGAGCAACTCCCAAGGTTCGCATACCCTAAGGTGCGACGGCAGGCAACGCATAGCTATCGATACGTCCATGCCAGGACTACGCTGCCCCAGCTATACGCCACTATATTCTCCCACGGCTGGCGTAGTATGTCAAGGAAGATCCAGCTGATGGTGTTGCCCGAGACGTCTAGAAAGAGGAAAGCACTAAGGAAGTGCTAGAGCCACACTCTAGCGAACCTGTCGATCTAAGCCTCCTCAGCCTGTGGGTCCAAGTAATCAAAGCGCTCTGTGATCCAGGACGACAAAACTCCAAAACTTTTCCTGAAATTCACCAAAGAAAATGAGACGCGATGACTGCAGAAAAATAATGCAAGAATTAAATAGGCTTGAATTGCTCATTTATTTTTCTTTGAAACCTCATCGTCCGATGAAAGAAAGCCAGTGAACTGAGCCACCAGCTCCCTCTAGTGATCGTTGTTAACTATACCCGTCACTGGAAGTCCTCCCAACCGAAGGCCAAAGATAGCCTTCATGTCCTGCATGGTCAAGGTCATCTCGCCGCAAGGTAGGTGGAACGTGTGAGTCTCAGGCCTCCACCTATTATAAGAATAGAACAACTGCTAGTTGACTCAAATTTGTTATAAGAATGTTTACGTACAAAGAAGGCACTCGCACCTGTCTACAGCTGCAGTAAGTAGTGCTGGGTCAAGGGGTGGAAAACCATAGTTGACAACACAGACAAGCTCGAGGAAGCCGGCACGTCGTATATACGGCGCGTAACGCTCGTCCCACTGGTGCGCCCTGGTGTGCGTGTGGGGCCTCAAAGTAGGCAAGACCACCTATGCATTGGTGTCACTCAAGATGTGTGTTCGGTGCTGGTCGTCGTACTCCACCTCAAGAATGGGATACAACAGGTGCTGTATAGGAGGGGTCATCCTGTTACAAATTGATAAACAAAGGGTTAGAGTATTCAAATTAACATTATGTAGCATTGCAAAATTTGAACTACTTGTTGTACAATACGAACACAATATGAAAGCACATGTATATATTCAAAGTAACATTAATAGACATATTAAACAACTTCACTAGAAAAATAAACATTTGACGAAACTTCATCAAGTCATCCAAATCGCCGTATCACGCACTACTAAGTACCGACAATCAATCCCTAAACCCAAAATCCTAACTAACAGTAACCTAAACCCTAACTACCTAACCTAAACCCAAAATCAATCCCTAAACCCAAAATCCTAACTAACAGTAACCTAAACCCTAACTATCTAACCAAACCTTAACTATCCTAAATCATTAACAAATTCTAAATCACTATCCTAACTAATTCTAAATCACTATCCCAAATCACTAACAAATCCTAACAAATTCACCAACCTAACTATCATAAATCACTAACCCTAACTAAAATAGCAATCATAATAACATGAAATCGAGAGAGCCTACCTTGATATGAGCGGGCGGCCGACGGCCGTGACGCGTCGGCGTTCGTGGGGTCGGCCGGAGTGGGCGGGCACGGACGGGCGGGCGCGGTGGTCAGCGTGCAGGCACGACGGGGGCAGGCGTTGCGGGCGTGGCGGCGACGACGCTTCGGGCAGGGGCGACAGGCAGGAGGCAGGGCGGGCAGCTCGGGTGCAGGGGCGGCTTGCGGGCGATATTTATCTGATCCTGCTGCACCATGCGCCGTAGCGCGTCACTGCCGCGCCAAGATCGGTGGCGTGGCAGACCCTGCCACGTCACCGGTCAGTGGCCTCGGTCTTCGCCACATCAGCCTCCTGCCGCGCCACCATGCATGGCGTGACACAGGCGTTTCACCACGCCATGGCAATAGGCGCGGCAAAAAATGTTAGTTTTGAAGAAAAAAACAGTGTTAGATTTAAAATTAGTTTTAAAAAATGTTAAAAATAAAAAAAATCCAATTGGCAATTGCCATGTTGATGGCTAGGCTATTGTTAACCTTTTCTGGTCCTGTTCGGCTTACCCCATATTTGGTTTGTTCGGCTTCTTTTTTTAGCTAGAACAGTGTTTTTCTCTCACAATAATTTAGGCAGAATAGTATTTTTCAGTCAGTTTCAGCCAAATTTCAGACCAGCGAACGGGGCCGTAGTGGGGTCCAAATCGATCTCCAATGACCTAGTACTACTAGAAATTAATAACAATGTCAAGGCTAGCATAGCAGCTGGTCAGTCGCCAGTGAGGTGACTCGATGGCGGAAGAAGGTGTGAAACACTCGGACCCCGTTGAGGCCATGTTGCACCAACTTCTAGAGCTCCACCTCGATGACCTCCAGCTTGTTCTACCAGCTGGAGGGCCCCCACGACCAGCTATCCCGCCTCTCTGGCCTCCTTCTGGTGAATGGCGGGAATGGCGCCTCCGCTAGGTTCCTGATATAAAACCACTCCCCATGCCACCCTCGATTAGAGTCGTAGGGGGAGTACACGGGGTAGGAGCCCGTGGCCTCATCTTCTTTTGCAGCACGAAGCCCCCAACCGGCGTGGTCCTAGGCGGCTTCCCCTTCGATAGGGCTCGCCCGGTGAAGATTCACCAGAAGAAGTCCACATGCGGCTCCATCCTGAGGAAGGCCTCATAGACGGTGACAAAGCCGATGACATGCAGCACCCTAGTCAGATTGAGGTGCTGCAGCTCTAGGCCCCACTCATTGAGGAGCCCACGCAGGAACCAGTGTGCGGGATATCCTAGCCCGCGCTCATGGAAGGTGAGGAAGGAGACAACCTCATCGGCCCAAGGTCGCGGAAAAGCCTCCTTCGTAGGAGCCCTCCAGTGCGCCACCTCCTTCGGCGAGAGCAGCCCCTTCTCGGTAAAGGCAGCCAGCACCGCCTCATCCACATTGGATGGCCTCCAGCTCGACATCGTGCTTCGAACTCATGAATGAATGTGTGAGTTCTCTCCCTCGCTTTACCCTCTTTTCTCCTAGGAACCGCCGCAGCACACGAACACGCTTGGCGAGAAGAAAGAATAAGGAGAAGCAATAGTTGGAGAATAGGCAAAGGATTGGGACGAAAACCCTCTCCCTTCCTCTATTTAAGGAGGAGACACGACAGTTGGAGAAAGGCGAAGAATTAGGGTGAAAAACCCTCTCCCTTCCCTCATTCAATGCGGATGGGATGCAGTGGGACGTGTCCTGACTGATGGGACATGCCCTGCCCAACGAAACGACACCTGGTTAGACAGGACGTGGCCTGGGCATGGCCCACCACTACTGCATGTCAGACGTAGGAAACAAGGCGCAGCCGCATGCAAGCGGCCCTCTGCCTTCCCAGGCAGGACTTGGAAGGGCCCAACGATGGGATCTCCATCAAGGAGAGACCAATGGGCTTCCTAAAGTCGATTGGACGGCTCAAGCGAATGCCGAGAGACAGGTAAGATGCAGTGGGATGCCCCATGTAGGCTACACCGACTCCGTCATGAACGATGGACCCGAATCCCGTTCGGACATATCCGATGAGAGCTCCTAAAAACCCGTCACTCGAGTCATCAAGGTAACCTTACCAAACCATCTTTCTTTCTTTTTCATCTTTCTTTATTTTCTAACACGTGCATTCACACATTCATTCATATAATCAATCATTCATCCTTTCTCATACGCGCATTCATACCATCATTCATTCATCCCATACATCCAAAGCATTGCATATGCAAATTAATGCATCACAACGCTTCGTGTTGCATCACAAGGCGGTAGTTGCCTCATTCAACATGAGCAACGACCGACCGGGGTTTGAAGGCCAGCCCACGAAGGGCTCGAGGCCACCTCGCGTCAAACAGAGCCAGGGGAGAAAACGCAGATGAGCCCCAGCGGCCCTCGCCCGGTATGCTCGGAAGCACACAGGGTCATCTTGACCTTCTCGTTCGATCCTAACCTTGAGCCATGCCCACAGAATCTCCATCGAGGGGAGGCTAGCGGGCCACCTGAGTCAGTCTCCAAAATGACCCGGGCATCTGCCGGGAGGCAGGTTAAGGAGCAGTGGAATGCCACATGAGGGCTATGCCGACCCCGTCATGAACGACAGACCCGGATTCCACTCGAACGCACCCGTTAGTGAGCTCACCGAGCGCGTCACTCAAGCCATCGAGGCAAGCGACGTTAGCTCAGCCCCTCCAGTTGCGAAAACCACGGACGGGGTAACACATAGAACTAGACGAACCCCAGCCAAACCCAACGGGGCTCAGGGGCTCAGGTCGCCTGACGTCGACTCGGGAAAACAACCGACCGCGCAAGTCGTGGGTGAGACAAACATGGGCAAACACCCCGAACGACAGAAGCACAGGAGTCTATGGCCCTAGGAAAGAGTACCAAGATATTCAGCCTC
Source organism: Miscanthus floridulus (assembly GCF_019320115.1). Lineage (NCBI taxonomy): Eukaryota > Viridiplantae > Streptophyta > Magnoliopsida > Poales > Poaceae > Miscanthus > Miscanthus floridulus. The sequence continues at coordinate 25,576 of NW_027097318.1, forward strand.
CAACCGACTCGCTAGTCGGACGCAGGCTCAGGGGCTACACACACCGGGTGCGCTCGCGCGCACCCGCTGACAAAACAAAGAAATCCCCTAGACGATTCTACCTGAATCACCCGGGGGCTCGGGGGCTCCTATCGGGTTCATAAACCTAGGGTCCCTAATGAGCCTGCTTCCCAGCAAAAAGCTCGGCCCAGCAGACGATGTTGCGGACGACGCGCAACTCCTAGGCTGGTCCAAATACCTAACGACAGGTCGAAAGAGTGATCCAGTCTCTGACCGGAAGGCCTCCGACTCCGACCCGCCTCTCCAACCGGAAGGCCTGGCCAAGAAGGGGCGACGCTCGCTTTCGACTCCGACCCGCGTCTCCGACTGGGAATACACCGAACCTCTGCTTACGGCTCTTCTCCGACCGGCGCGGTCGGAGCCGACTAGGAACGACCAAACGGGGACGCCCGCTTGGTGAGAACCCGAGAAATGAGGCGGAGCAAGTAAGATAGGGCACTCAAGTCAAACCGTAATATCAAGGACCGTACCCTGCACACCTGTAGGATAGTACTGTCAGGTCATGTTAGAAGGGTACTTTATAACCTTCCAAACATGTCAGAACAAACGAACAGTGTTGTGGGCGCCGACATTTGTCCTACAGTATGGTAGGCGTCGACATTTGCCATACCAGAAGAACACGATGGAACCAACCATATGCATCTGGGCGTCAATAGTATTGTGGGCGCCGACAAACCGTCTTGTATCCGACGGCGTGGGCAACAAGACTAGGTAGCACACACTCTCTCTCTCATTTGTAAGGCCGCCCCTTCATCTATAAAAGGGGATGAGCCTTCTCCCAAAGAAAACAGACGATCGAACAACGAACAACAGACGGATCATTTGAGCTCACTCTCTGCTAGCTTTAGACATTCTAAAGCTACACAGAGCACACGTTCGAATACTTAGCGCACGTAGGAGCTCCCGTCACTCTTGGCCCTTCGGTCCAGAGTCCGACCGGACCTCTAGCACCCACATCTCACTCTCACTCGTTTGTAACCCCACAGCAAACTTCGAGCACCTGGGCTCAGGAATAAAGTCGCCGATCGACTCAAACTGGACATAGGGTACGTTGCCTGAACCAGTATAAACCTTGTGTCATTGAGTGCTAGGCCACATCCGATCACAACGTACGGCAAAACGACAAATATTTACTAGTTGGTCACTTTTCGCACCGACAGGATGATACCGATTTCAGTTTGATTCAACACTCACCTCAAATTAAAAGTTTGTTGTAGGTTGATCCGATTTCATGGATGATATAGACTGTTCTGTGACGTAGTTTATTAGGAAACATGAAAATATTTGAGCTGTTAGTCTGCTGTGTGTGGCCTTTCTGTATATCTAGACAATTTTCTGTACCTTTCCTATCTAAATTAGACATGCTCACCTAACAACTGAATATGAAAACAGTCGGTACCAGGAAGAATGAAGATGAAAACTCTTTCTCTACCACATCTACATTTTTTCGATTGGTTGTAAAGGAAAAAACAGAGAAAGAGCAAACAGAGAAAGAGAACAAATAAGCATTAGCTACAAGTGAAAGTAGTGAGGAAATCTAGATAAGAGCGAATTTCAATATATCTGAGCCAATAAAAAAAATTCCAATCTTTCATCCATTCATCTGAATTGTAGAACCCACATAATAGAGATTATCAGGCTGTACACAGTTATCATAGAAAACCACCTTACCTCATATATCCAACATCCTTTGTTTTTTATGGAATTATCCAATATTCTTATTGCCCTATCTGGCATACCTCATGATCCAATAATTAGTAGGCTGTACAGTTCCTCATTTAGCATCAGTATTAGTAGAAGAAGCTTTATCTCTGATCCAATGATTAGCTCTGAATTAGTGGAACCAGGAACCAATGCAAACTCTTGCACCTTCTTGTCGTTCACAATGGAATCGATTCCCCTCACCCTTTAGGCAATTCATGTTCAGAAGTGAAAAGCGGCTCACTGAATTTTTTGGGTGGTCTAGCAGAGCTTTCAGCTGGCAGTAGGTACCCAGAGCTCTGTTTTATTGGAGATCAGCAGCCAAAGCTAGCAGCTGCACTTGTAGCGGCTCACTGTTTTTTTTTTTCAGTGATCTAGCAGAGCTTTTAGCTGGCAGTAGGTCACTATAGTTTTGTTTTAAAGTTGGTAGCTGGACACTTGTTGGACAATTTGTCAAGGCTAATGACCACTCGTTATGATGTTAATGCTGCCTCAAACAGAATTTGTCAAGGCTAATGACCACTCGTTATGATGTTAATCATTTTTTATTATTTGGTCAAGGATATGTACAGTTTTACGAATTATGTCACTCTAACTTGACTCTGATGGGTGGGAGCTCTTTGCAGATCACTCCTCCCATTTTGAAGCATTCAGTGAGGCGTTTCATTTTTTATGGGTGCTGATTTCGTGATGCTCATTGCCTGGAGCTGCTTAAGTACTTCAACTAGGAGATTTGGAGGTAATTATTGGAATCATAGTCCCCTATGGTTTTCTATTTTTTAATCAGCGTTAATCTCAATTTTATCACTTTATCGTTGAATCTATCTTTCGGCCTTCAAGCTTTTCTCTTCATGACTCCATGAGTCTCCTGTGCCATATATCTTGCTTTGTGTACCGCCACGTCTTCCACAGCAGAGAGATTTCTCTGCACAGAGATCTCCCCCTTGCTCTTGCTATGGAACTGCACTGCATTTTTTTTTTTTTTTTGCATATTACAACTCTATCACCAACATTTCAACCCTAGGCTAGTTTTTCTTGCTTCATCATATGTAGTTTTGTCTCCATTAAAAATTCGAATTTCTAGAAAAACACTTAATACTCCAACAGTTTCTAATTATGTTTTTTTTCCTTTCATTAGGTATGCGACCAGTAGAGAGGTACAAGAGGAATTACCGACGGTTCACTTGGAACAATAGGATAGCTTATGGTGCACCTGTTTTAACTGGGAGGAGAGATACTGGGAAAGGTAAATTTCTACATTTAGATTTGTTTCCTATATTCGATACAAGGTCCAATTTATTGTCAGGTGTAAATGTTATTAATTCTTTTAACTTCTATAAACTTAGGGGATGTTTGGTTCCATGGACTAAATTTTAGTCCATGTCACATCGGACGTTCGGATGCTATTTAGGAGAACTAAATATGAGTTAATTATAAAACTAATTACATAGATGGAGACTAATTTACGAGACGAATTTATTAAGCCTAATTAATCCACCATTAGCACATATTTACTGTAGCACCACATTGTCAAATCATGGACTAATTAGACTTAAAAAATTCGTCTCGCAAATTAGCCACAATCTGTGCAATTAGTTATTTTTTTCGTCTATATTTAATACTTCATGCATATGTCCAAACATCCGATGGGACAGGGACTAAAATTTTCCTGTAGGAACCAAACACCCCCTTACATGCAGATGAATGTAGTTATTACTCAGTTATTGCTGCTTTGGAGTCAAATCTGCGAATTCAACGAGGTTTTGTGGACAATTTGTCCATAAAGTATTTGAAGCAGAAGCATGTGAAGGTTATTCAGACTAATGGTGCATTGAGGAGATTGGGAAGAGTGGAGCAGCTGTTAAACATGTTGAAGGATATAGGAGTTCCGTCAGAGCATATTTATAACTTAAACCTCAATGTATAATACATAATCTTATTTCTTGTTTTGTATTCAGACTAATCATGATGACAAAAAGCATAATCTTATTTGGAGCAGCCTGTTCAATCTCTTGATGTAGCCGAGTTAATTAATATTCTCCACTTGTCAATTGTAGGGACAACGACTTCCATGCCCAATGCATAAGATTTCTGGGTATAAAAGGTATGATGTGTCCCAGTATATGCATATTCGATTTGGCCTTGAGAAGCATTTGAGGCATGGCCCGATGCTGGCTGTTTTCTGGATCAGCGCGAACTAGTTAAATTGCATGGAGAATGGTTCCGTTTATCGTTTTTCAGGTGTACATGAATTGGAAGATGAGAAGGAAGGAGAGGATGAGAGAAGTAGGATTAGTCATGCAGTGTGCGGAGTGAGCTTTGGTATTGAGGAGATGGTTCCATTTCTTATGTTTAGAACTGATAAAGCAGGTTGGCCTGAATTTGACCGGGTTGAGGAAAAGCATCGTGAGCTCATCTATGAATTTTGGTGGAATCGACTCATTACTCATACATGTACTCCCTTCGTCCTTAAAAGAATATAATTTTGGAACAATGTCATGTTTTAGGACCTTTGACCAATTATAGGTAAAAAGGTACAAATATTTATAATATTAAATAAACACTATTAGATTAATTACGAAATGTATTTTTATTGATTTGAAACCATAAATGTGAACACTGTTTACTAGAAACTTAGTTAAACGTGAAGCACTTTAACTGACACGCATACCATAGTTGTATTCACTACTGCGGAAGTTGGCTCTACTCCCGGTTGGGAACTAGCTCTACTCCCGATTTTCCAACCGGGATTAGCAATCCGGGAGTAAAGATTGGGACCTTTAGTCCCGGGTACATAATCGGGACTAAAGGTTCATCCCCAGGAGAAAAAATAAACGAAATACTAGGGGGATCTCTCTTGCGGTGTATGAGATTCGAACTCAGGACCTCTCTCCTCGCGCATAAACTCTTTACCAACTCAGTTGTACACCACATGTGACAGAGTCCTGGACACTCTCATTTTGAATTGACCCATGGGGTACCTTTAGTCCCGGGTGAAAGACCTTTAATCCGGGTTGGTAACACCAACCGGGACTAAAAGGTTGACCTTTAGTTCCGGTTTTAGGCTCCAACCGGGACTAAAGGTGGCATGCTGCGAAAGCCTGCCAGGACAGGAGCCTTTAGTCCTGGTTGGTAGCTCCAACCGGGACTAATTCTCCCTCTACTTCCGGACGCAAAAAATATCGAGACTAAAGCCCAAAATCGAAGTAAATGAAATGTCATTTCTCTACTAGTGATTCTTTTGGGGACAGAGGTAGAACTAATTATTAGCTTGTGATGAATGAGATAGTGGTGAAAACTCATTTATTCCACAAACCAAATAAAAAGTGAGGAGTGAGAAAAAGATGAACCACCTTATTCCTCGAACCAAACACACCCTAAAGGCGTCCCCAATAGTTTTCAAATAGCTAGTCAAGAAAGAATTCTATTGGCTATCAGGACGTCCCCAATAGTTTCTAAATAGCTAGTTTAGGAATAATTGTATTGTCTACCAAGGAGAAAAGATCAAATAGCTAGCGACTCCCAAATAGCTAGTCTAGCATGATCTTCTAGAAATAAATCTCTCATAGTTCAAATAACTCTCCACTACAATGTTCTTTTTTTATTATTTATAAATCTAGTCTTAGCTATTTGAAAGTTGTCATCGAGGATGCCCTAAGTTTGAAACAATCTTATGCTGCACATACAAGTGAAAGCTTTGGTATATCTCTACCACTAACAGCGTGTTTAGTTTCAGAAAGTTAGAATTTTGGGCTACTGTAGCACTTTTATTTTTATTTGGTAATTAGTGTTCAAACATGGACTAATTAGGCTCAAAACGTTCGTCTCGCAATTTCCCACAAAACTGTGCAATTAGTTTTTTTTTCGTCTACATTTAATGCTCCATGCATGGACCGCAAACATTCGATGTGATAGGTACTGTAGCATTTTTGGGATTTTGGGATGGAACTGAACACGCGCTAATAATGCACCAGTTGTGAATTTTCCTAAAACCACCTAAAAAATTGTCCACCACTGTCATGAACTATCCTACTTAAAAAAAAAACATCCAAAGCCAGCCCGATTTTGAAACGAAGAGACGAGATCCATTCTGACCTCTTCTTTCTCTCGCTCACTCAAATCCGACGGATGAGATTCCTTCGACCAAACCCTCATCACTCATCCTCATTCCGTCCCGCGCACACCCCGCGCACACCCCGCGCGGACGTGCGACGCGCTCTCTCCCTGACGCCGACTCTCCCTCTCCCCGAGGCCACTCTCCCTCTCCCCGGCGTCGACTCTTCCTCTCCTCTGCCACACAGACTGCCGCCAGGGAACAAATCCAGGGCGGGCGGCACCGACCGCCGACCGCCGGCCCCCGTCCACCGCCCGCAATACTCCCTCTCCCCGGCGTCCCTTGGCCGATGGCGCAGCCGCCGGGGGCGCTGCCTTCAGGGGCGCGGTCGTCGGGGGCGCTACCGTCGGGGCGCGGCCAAGACCCGCGAGGACGAGGCGACGACCACACCAACGCTTTCGCCGGCAGCAGCATCTGCGTTGCCCCTTCCGCGTCCCCGTCGACGCCGCATCTGTCGAGGGGGCCGCCTCCTTCCGTTTTTGCTGCAGCGTGCAACCTCCATGGCGCAGCACCATGGGTGGCAGCTCCCCCACGACACACTGCAGGTTCGCCCGCGATTCTCCTTCTCCTGCATCACACCAAGGTTGGCGGCGAAATCTCTGGGTTGGGCTCTTGCTGGGCTGACCCGGAGGTGCAGAAGCCGGCGTGGCTGTGGCGTCTGGCGGGGCGCAAGGAGAGAAGTGCGCGAGGGCGAGGCTGAGGGAGTCACTCGGGGAGCTCAAGCTCAACACCGTCTACGTCGAGGCCCAGTGCCCAAACATCGGAGAGGTAGGGCTGAATCAAACTGCAAATCGATATGTAGGATTCAGATTCGACGCATTCTAGGCTGTCGTGCAGGTTCAGTACTTCAGCTGTGGGATTTTGGTTTCATTTCGTTTTGATGAATTGACGGTGATGGTGTGCAGTGTTGGAATGGAGGTGGCGGGGCCGGCGGAGAAGGGGATGGCATTGCGACCGCGACGATCATGCTCCTCGGCGACACCTGCACCCGGGGATGTCGATTCTGGAGCCTCCCCCACCGGATGTCCTAGAGCCTCTGAAGACAGCCATGGCAGTCGCGAGTTGGGGGTATGATCTCTGTCAGTTATAAACACGTTGAAGATGATGACTATGCTGCAAATTATCTGACAGATAACATCCTTTGCAGAGTAGACTACGTCGTGCTGACAAGTGTTGATCGGGATGACCTTCCTGATGGTGGAAGTGGCCATTCTGCTCAAACAGTCCGAGCTCTCAAGGTTTATCCATTGTTGACAAGCGGTGAACTGATAACTCTCTGTACATCTACCATGCTGATTTTTTTTGGTTTTTTTTCAGGAGCTGAACCCTGGGATATTGGTAAGAGTGTCTGACTTCAGATTTTTGAGGTGACATGAATGCAGTTTCATCTTTAGCAGACTCTGGTCTAGGATGTATATGCTCACAACATTGAAACTATGAGGAGTCTGCAAAGAATAGTAGTTAGAGATCCCCGAGCAGGGTAATGCGCTTCTTGATTCATTTCTGTCTGAAGATTTTCCAGTTCCTACTCTATGTTCAGTTTTCTACGGACTACATTGGAACAGATTTCCTGGTGCTGTTTTATATCTGACGTGCTTTCATGAAAAATTTGTTTGCAGGCTGGTTGGTCAAACTTAGGGACGTGCCGGTCTGTCTGTGACCTTTTTGGGAAATGCCATGGTGACTGGAGCAAAGCTTGAAGACAAGTTTTTAGTTGGTAACAGGTTAGCAATATCAGCCAACACTGGTGCTGTGTCCATGAGAGGTGATGGTGCATATGGAGTGAATATGGAGACAACTATTGGTGAAAAACTGCACACTTAATGTTGTTGTATTCAGAACTCCCAAGACCCAAGCATTCAGAGGTTGGCTAGCACGCGTCAATGGAAGTTGAACCTTCACTTTCTGTCAAGAATCAAGATAAGTGTAGCTTTGCTGCCGTTTGCTTTTTTTTTTCCATCCAGAAAGGTAGCTTTCAGCTTTCTTGCAGGATGGTTCGTTGCTTCAATTTTGCAAGTGATCAAAATCAGTAGTCTTTCATGGATAGGTTGCTGGATTCATGGTTCCCAAAATCTCGGGAGCGCACACCAGATCATAAGGAAGGAAATGAACGGCCTTTCCTCACAACCGAGTATCCATCTGTCAGGGCCAAAACAAATAGAAGAACAGGTATCCATTGTATTTGTCTAAACAACGCATTATTATAATTTTACTATATCAGTCTAGGTGATTACTGATCCTTGGAGTTCCTGTATTCATCTCTACATCTACAAGATATTGAAAAGAGTATTGTTCTCAGCACAAACGCTGGGATTAGTGTGCTTCAAGCTCTTGGTGCTGCTGTCAGTCTTGACATCAACATAGGCATACACCCAATCTGGGCAGGAGAGGATCTGCACATGTTGGTGGCCAAGAATTTTTCTGGTGTTGCAAAATCTTTAGAAGGTATGATCATCTAAGAAGTGCATATCTTAGCTCCATAATTTGTTCTCATATGCATCAAATCCAATTATATTCTCCATTATAGGATGTGTTGATGGATATCTGAGCTGCATGATGTCTTGCTATATTCTCCATAATTTTCTATTCTTTCTAAATTGAAGCACTATTCCTGAGCATTATCTGTTGTATGTGGCTTCTTATTTCTGAGCATTGTCTATTGTCTATGATGTCTTGTTATTTCTGAGCGCCACCCATTACCAAGGTTACAAGACAAATGATGGCCATTTGCAGCTTTTCCAGTATGTATATGTACAATGTAGTTTTACTTCACTGAAGATCATATCATTGCTACATGTCTCAAATGTTGTTCATTAGTTAGCGATCTGGAGTGAAGGTTCTGTAATTTTTTTTGCAAGGTAATTTTTATTAATTATGTACATTGCTGGAATTGTCTAAAGTCATTTGATTTTATATATTTCTAGGCCGTATCGTTAGCATGAGCAATATACTATTTTTTACAGAATGTTTGACCTGTTTTGTACTTTTACTGAAAGTGGAGGCCGTTCTGCTGCTGGGCAACTTGAGGTAGTCTTCACTGCAAGGTTGTCATCATCAAGTTTTATCAACAGTGAAAGGCGCTCAGTGACATTTTCACTATCTGATTCGGAATCAGAGGAAGCGTAGAATTGTTTATATGATTATAATGCGTATATATAAATTTCAAGTTTCATCAACAGTACCAAGCCTGACTTTTAGATTAATGTGTATATATATAAAATTTAAGTTTTCATGTGCACCTCTGAAATGACATCGTGGTGTTAGCACAGGGTGCTATACAAGTACTGCTCACGTCCTCGGTATAGATATATAGGCTGAGGGCTGAGGCAACTGCCGGTCTGATGGCACGCGCAAACACGCACGGGTTGCTGCCTAAATCTGGTGGGTGGGCCTGATGCCTTTCTCGCCGCCGAGGATGGCGGAAGTCGCGCCCGGCGATCCTGGAGCCCCGGCCGGGCCGCACGCACGAGCGGACGGCGGGACGCCCCCACCCCTCCCACGCTCCATCCCCTCCCATCCCGACTACCCACCCAACCCCCGCTGTCACCGCGCCACCGAGGGCAAAGCCGCGTCGCGAATAACCGTGGGGGCGTGCGCGCATGCGTGCCTCTCTCCGTCCCTCCCTCCCCGCCCGCCCCACCGCCCCACCTCCACCCCCCACCCCGGCGCGAGTCGCGTCTCTCCTGGTCGGAGGCGGAGGAGCGGAGGACGACCACCGGCGCGGACGCAGCCGTCCCGCATTCCCCGATCCGGCCCCGCCTGACCCCCGTTGCCACGGCAGCTCGATCCGACCGACCAACTCGCCGGCCGGCAGGCGCCACGTAGAAATGTAATGCTCGCATTGTATGCCACGCTTCACCCGCCGTTGTGTCGATTCTGGTGTGTGTGCTGATGATGGGGATCCTTGGATGGTTTGCGGGTGATCGATCGTGTCCTCAGTTTTGGTTTCTCTTTGCGTCGACGCCGATTGATCAGTCGAATGCTGTTATCAGTTTTGCAAGTTTCTGGATGGTTTCAGTTTTGGTTTCATTTGTGTGCGGTTGCCTTCAGTTTAAATCACACTGTCTGTCTGCTTTAATTTGATCATCGTTTGCTGGTTCAGTTTTCACAGATTCACCCGAAATCCTTTTGAAGTATTTTCCCCATTGATCAACCCACTATTGTTTTCATTGTTGGAATCTGGATCACGAGGTGTTTCTCACCGATGCCATTTGCACTGACAGACACGTTGTTCGATTGTTAACGTAGATAGAAGTATAGGATGGTATCACTCTGCTATTTCTGCCCCGGGCTCACAACGCGGTCCCGGATGCCCGTGAAGCGGTACAAGAAGATCCTTGCTGAAATATTCCCCAAAACACAGGTCGGGACATGCTGCATCCGTTTTCCCTTTGTCAAATGTGAGCATATTGACGCTTGAACTGTGTCTCGGATTAATTTATTTAATGAGCATGTTTGTTTCTGTTGCAGGATGAAGAGCCTAACGAGAGAAGGATTGGGAAGTTGTGCGAGTACTGCTTCGAAAAACCCTCTTCGAGTGCCAAAGGTTCACCCCCTTGCTTCCTAATTTGAGTTTTGTTGTTTCCATGCCAGGTGTGGAGGTTCTGACCTTTTGAGCGAATTGCTCTTGCTGCTAGAAACAGTTTGCTAGCTCTGTAGCTACTGTAGTGTAGCTTATCTCAAAACTGGAGATGCCTCATGGGACATTGTTCTAGGCCTCTAACTTAATGTTTCAAGTATAGTTCCCTTGTCTCCTTGGTCAAATTCAGTCTCAGTAAGCTTGTCGTGTTATGCATGTTTGTATCTGAGCAGATCACAGTTTACTTGGAGCAACATATTTACCGGGACTTAAGAAGTGAGCAGTACGGCTTTGCAAAAGTGGTGATGTTGATATATCGCAGACTGTCTGTTTCCTGTAGAGAACAGATGTGAGTCTTCTTTTCAAGTTTCTCTTGCTCATATGGCCCTGGATTCTGTGAAGTTAATATTTTTATTTGGTTTGCAATGGATACTTCTTACACTTTATTATTACTTTTGCTGGTTAAAAATGTAATTGTTATTTTCTTAATTCAGGCCTCTGTTTGCAAGTAGCCTATTAAGCATTGTACACACTCTTTTAGACCAAAAGAGGCAGGACGATTTGCGCATCGTTGGGTGTGAAACCTTGTTTGATTTTGCTGTCAATCAGGTATTCCTATTGGAGTAGATGCCATTGTCCGTTAGCAGGATTCAGTTTATATATAGGTATGTCCCATTATTGGTGATCTTGAGTCTGTCTATTCCAGGTGGATGGTACATATCAGTTCAATTTGGAAGGGCTGGTCCCAAGACTTGTGTGAAATAGCCCAAGAAGTAGGAGAAGATGAGAGGGCAACTGCCCTACGAGCTGCAGCCCTGCAATCTCTTTCAGCTATGGTAGGTTCTGTGATTGCACCATATCAAACTGATGTCATATGTTAGCATGGCTTTCTAAAAGTTCTGGATAAATTAATAGGAAGTTCAAAACTCGAAGTGTAAGAGAACTTTTATACTCCTATTTCCAAGAGGAAGTTAAAACATTCTTCCAACACAACTCTAAATCTCTAATTCACAGTTTACTTCATTTCTTATGATGCAAGCAATGAAAGCTCAAAGGCAATAAGTACTCATGAGATGACTAACCTCATATGCATAACTTATGAACTAAGCCTAGCTCAGTTGTGTGAGAGTGTGGATGTATGCCTATATCACCCAAGTTCAAATCCTATTTGATGCAATTTTTGGCTCCTATTTCTGCTTTATTAACTAAGCATGACAACATGTAGTTCGGCGGAGGTGGGTTTTGTATTGTTGTAACTTCCCATACTCCCTCCAGTCACACATGCATGTAGTTTTGGACATTGGCCTGGTGATGGCATGTTTTGTTTTTGACTGGAGGGAGTAGCTATCTAGAACTTAAATCTAAAAAAGGGCGTACCCTAGTGCAGAGAGCTCCCGCTCTGTGCGGGGTTTGGGGAAGGGTGTCAGTGGCAAGCCTTACCCCCGCCTATGCAATGTGAGGAGACCGCGACTCGAACCCGGGACCTTCCGGTCATCTTTTCAAAAAATATTTCAGTGTATGCAGAGGACGTCTTAAAGATTACTGCTTTTCTTATTGTTCTATTATGCCATAACCAGTGAGCATTAAAAATTTTCAAACAAAAATATCTTTGACAGTCATAATATCATGTAGTTTTCTTGTTGAGCAGGTATGGTTTATGGGGGAGCTTTCTCATATCTCGTCAGAGTTTGACAATGTAAGTACTATGAAAGCGAGCTTTTTTTTCTTGTGTTACTTCCCTGTTTAATATGTGCCTGTCAATCTTGAGATTACATCCAAAGAAGAAACATTATTTGGCACTGCAAGGAAGGTTCCTTGCTTATGTTCATTTGGTTACTTTAAAACTATCACTTTTGCAAGCAGATTGCAGCTACAAATGTTTCATCAGCTCTGATTGTTTTCTATTGTATCTTTTAGGTTGTTCAAGTTGTACTGGAAAACTACAAACCTCAGAAGATGCAAAATGATGATCAAAGTACCAATGATGCTGACAACCAGTTGGTGCAGGAAGGCCAGAATGCTGAGCACCCCCCTTCCCCTTTCATTATCACTCCGGCTCCCTCTTGGGAGAACATAGTTAATGTCAAGGGAGGAGTCAACCTGCCAGTGTAATATAATCTTACTTTTACTCTTTGATTGACTTTGTCTTTTCTTCATATACAGTAAGCAAGTGGTTCCTAAACATACTCCTGTGCTGCAGGGAAGATGCCAGGGATCCTAAGTTTTGGTCCAGAATCTGTGTGCACAATATGGCCAAGCTTTCTAGGGAGGCAACCACATTCCGCCGCATCTTGGAATGTTTGTTTCGGTACTTCGGTAACAATAGTTCATGGTTATCAGAAAATGGACTTGCTTTGTGTGTCTTGTTGGACATGCAACTTTTAGTAGAAAGCTCAGGTGCTACTTTTGCATTGTAGTTGATGAGTCTAAGTATATTGTATACGGGTAATGTGGTTGCTTATGTTGTTTAAACGATTTCTGTAGGACAAAATATGCACTTAATGCTGTCACTGCTGATAAAACATATTGAGCACAAGACAATGTTGAAGCAGCCAGACATGCAGCTTAGCATCGTGGAGGTGGCAGCTACCCTTGCAGAACAATCCAGTGCTATCGCTTCACCAGCAACTATAGGCTGCCATAAGTGATCTTGTGAGGCATTTGAAAAGGACATTCCACATTACTCTTGGCAGCAAAGATACGGAATTAGTAAAATGGAACGAGAAATTCCGGAAGGGCATAGATGAATGCCTAGTTCAGCTGTCAAAGAAGGTGCATTTGCCATTTTCTCCATCTGAAATTTTATGTTACCTTCATGTCACAATATAATGGTGCTACTTAAGTAAATGTGATTTTGTAACTGATCCCTCCTTGCAGTTTGGTCTGTATAATATGTTGATTAGTTTCATATGATCTACACACAATGCATATAAGACTTATCAAGACTTTGTTGTGTTGATCAGGTGACTGATGCTGGGCCAGTTCTTGACATGATGGCAGTTATGCTAGAAAACATTGCGAGCACTCCTGTTGTAGCTAGATCAACTGCAGCTGCTGTTTATCGCACAGCTCAAATAATTGCTTCCGTGCCAAATTTGCAATATCAGAATAAGGTATGCTGTTAGAACAAATGAGTTGAAGTGTTAAAATTAATCCCAGACAACATTACTTTCTTCTGGTTTGAAACCTATCTTCTATACTTGATGCCAGGTGTTTCCTGAAGCTCTGTTTCATCAGTTGCTGTTAACAATGATCCACCCCGATCATGAAGCTCGTGTTGCTGCACACCGCATATTTGCTATTGTCTTAGTCCCATCTTCTGTTTCCCCTTCGATTCAAGCCAGTCCCTCTGGCCAGGCAAAGAAACATGACATGCAGAGGACACTCTCTAGGGCTGTCTCTGTATTTTCTTCTTCGGCTGCTATCTTTGACAAGATGAAAAAGGACAAGTACTCAGAAAATTCACAAGGAGAAAGCAAGGACAATAGTTTGCATAGCGTTGGTGAAGGGACCGGACAATCGAAGAGTCAAAACCTTCACGTGTCTCAAAGCCGCCGCCGTAGCATGAAAGTTCCTAATTTTTCCATGAAAAGAGGTCCTTCCATGGCCATGAGAGCTCCTTCAGTAGCGATCAGAGCTCCCTCAATATCTCTGAGAGGTCCTTCAATGGCTTCGAGAGCACCTTCTATGTCTGTAAAGGAAGACCAAAGTTCCTCAAACAAGTCAGATGAGGAAACGGTATAATCAATTCTATCCCAGAATGTATGAAGTGATAATTAGCTACATTTGAACAAAAGATTTCTTATCATGAATAATTGTTTGTGCACTATGCTTAATGCATTCAGGAATCAGTGTTGGTGAAACTGAGTATCCGTCAGATCACACTTTTGCTGTCATCCATCTGGGCTCAAGCAACATCCCCTGAAAATACTCCTGCGAACTATGAAGCCATTGCTCATACTTACAGTTTGCTTCTGTTGTTCTCTGGATCCAAGGTAATCCTACTTTCTATGTGGTGTTCTTTTCCTTGATATCAATACCTGCTTGTAAGGAAGGAACCTGGTAATTATTCAATTGTCACCCAGTCCAACATTTACTTGTGGAGATGAGGTTATATTGTGTAGGATTGCAAGTTCTGTTTGGACCTGGAAATGTTTGTGTGTGCGTGGGGGAGGGAACACAAGGGGATCTTGTAAATCCTGCATTTTATTCCTCCAAATCTTTAACATCTATATAGTAGCTTTTCTTTACAGCACTCCTAAAATCAATGATACACCAGAAGTTTCTTGCTTAGATATGCTGATAAAGACCAATTTTTTGAATATGCACTACACATTTTAAAGTTAGAAGATGTCCATGCAAATTTAGGTCCCTCATGCTTATATACTAATTATGTGCTTATGAGGGATGTGGTTTTGATGGATCAACCCATTCCATTCAACAAACCAACAAAAAAGTGAGCAGTGAGAAGATGATGGACCACCCTATTTCTCACCCTCCCCCCCCCACCCCCAACACACACACACACACACACACACGGGTCCCTTCGATTCTTGTTGGGTAGTGCTAACTGCTCAGCGAGTTTAGACAACACTGTGAGGAACAAATCATGAACTTCTATAAAGTATAAATAAGAAGTATTACACAAAAAGGTTGCAATTTCTTTAGAGCTCATTAGAATTCGCTGCAACAAAACCTCATATTCCAGGAATCATATATTTTCACAAGTTTCTGTTACTCCTATAGTCTATACGTTTCATGAGGTCTGAATTTAGTGTTTGTTACTTCTCTTATTTTCAATATGTATATGTCCCTAAGCCCATTCATAAGCATAGCTCTTATGTAAATTCCTCCTGTTTCTTCTAGTGAACTATAGCAACCTTATGCCTTTTCTTTTCCTCAACAAACATAAGGACGGACCTTAGGAGGAGGGAGGAAAATTCCAACCTGTTAGGTCCTACTTGCTGATGCTTTCTCCCTTTTCCTTCTTCCAGGCATCAACGTTTGAGGCTCTTACCTCAGAGTTTTCAGGTTGCATTTTCTTTGAGGAGCTATTCGCTCACTGAAGCAGGTGATACAGTCAAATTCCGTTTAAAAAATGTTAGAAGTCAATAAGAATTTAGTGTACCCATATAATGTAACTTGTGAGAAATAGGCTTCATATCGTACATGATGGCACAGAAGTTACATATACTAAATGTGGTTTTAATTTGTTTCCTTTCTAACTGTCTGTTTTTTGTCCTTTCTAACCTTGCAGATTCATTACAACCGTGTCGGCGCCGGTCATTGTTTACTCTGTCCACAGCCATGAGTTATTTTCTCATCAAGAGCTTACAATGTGTTGCCACTCATCCGATCTGTAAACAAATGATCAATGATCGTGCGGTATGTAAGATCAAAATTTGAAGCCTCATTTTATTTATCTGTGTTTTCTTTTGATTATGGTAGGGTAACTCCCTAAACAAGACTGTACAGAATGATGGCATAGAATATTAGTTGGGAAGTGATAAGAACGCATTATGGTACCAATTTGAGTGTCAGAAATAGAATTAAGCTATAATCAAACTTGTTACTTGATCTTGTTGTTCTCAGTATCTCTTGTATGTACCACTACTTGTTTGTAAATCATGAGCTTTTTATGTTTAAGCTGTCCCTGGAAAGTTGTTTTTCCGTCTTATAGCCCCTTGCTATCCTTCTGTGCCCTATGGTTAGAGTTTAAATTGACAAATGTGTTCTATACATATTGATCACAATGATGCATAGGCTGGGCAGCCTCCTGATTTATTTTTGTTGATATACCAAATTAGAGTTTGATTGCATCTTCATTTTACTGTGGAGATCAACAAACTGAGGTTTTGTGGTATTGATTTTTTTTTTAACGCAATGGCAGCTCTGCCTTTCAATTAAGACGGAAAGTGGTATTGATTTTCAAAGTACTTCTTTTCATCTTGACTCCTAAGGACTCTCATGTATGCCATGCGCCTTATTTCACATTTCTTTGCTATTTTGTTTAGGCCGATCCATTCCTTCATTTGGTGGATGAGAGCAGACTTACAGCTGTCAAGGATTCTTCAGATGATCCTTCAAAAAATATATGGATCACCAGAGGACAACAGTAATGCACTGAAGTCCCTTCAGAAATAGAACTATCAGAAAGTCAATCTCGAGAGTGCATAGTCTCCACACAATCATGAACAACATTGCAAATATGCTGGATGTAATGTTGACCTTCCTGATGGCATCTTGTTTTCATTGTTTTGACCGAGTTCCATGCAGCTGCTGATGACTTTACTATTTCTGCAGGCGGAATTGCATAATGTGAGAAGCCAATTGCTAAGTGATTTCACTCCCGATGACATGTGTCCGACAAGCACTCAGTTCTTTGAAGTGCATGTTGATAATTCTTCATCAGGGTCTCATGAGACTGGTCACCATCAAGAGGTATATACATCTGGCACAGTGACACATATATCCATCTCCTAGTTTCCATGCTAAAATCATGTGTTCTTTTTAGCAGGGTTTGCTGATTGACCTGGGGAATGACCATGATGCTTTTGGGGAAGCTTCAGAAAGCACAGAAGCTTCCGCATCTTCTGTACCTGCATCAGATCTTCTGAGTATCGATCAGCTTCTTGAAACGGTATGAGAAATCCATTCGTCCTTGCTTTTCCTTGGTTTATCGATCAGCTTCTTGACCTGGTTGAGATTGCCTTGCATACAAGTTGTGTTCACTTGGCATGATAATTTTGTTATATTATATCCGTGTCATTTATTTCAGGTTGGTGCAGAACCAGCACCTCAGGCTGGAGTAGTGTCAGCAGACATTGGATTCAAGGATATGACTAGCCACTGCGAAGCCCTGACGATCGGGAAAACAGCAGAAAATGTCCGCCTTCATGAGCTTCCAGCAAAGCGTACAAGCGGCAGGGCTGCCAAGCAGCCAGCCCAACCAGATGGAGTTGGACCTTTTCCAAGACCCGCAGTTGCCTCAGGTAGTGTACCTCACATTTGCAAGGCATTTATTACCCTCAATAATTTCATTTAAAATCGAACATGGCGCAAAAAACAAGATATTGACGTGAACGTCCAATTCTGAACAGGCGGGGCGCATAGCACGAACCCATTCGCTGATGACAGCCTTCAGGGATATCCACAGTACATGAACGGGCCTAATGGCGACAACGCACAGCCAGGTCAGGACTTCCAACAACAGTCTCTGAAGCTACCGGCGGCGAGCCCATACGACAATTTCCTCAGGGCTGCTGGCTGTTAGAGGTCTAACTTGCAGCAGCCAGACTTTCAGTTACATGGACAATGTCTATTTCAAGATAGTCGGGAAGGAAGATTCTGCGAATTTTCCATTTTGCAGGAAAGGAAGAGGTTTGTCCGCGTATGTGGTCTTAGTTAGAGACTCAACCGGATTCGACACCCATTCTTTACGTATAGCTGTATGTATGTACGTATAGGTTGGCTCTTTGCTGTTGTTGTTTTTGCCAATGCAACGTGTAGAGGGGACTGGGGGAGCAGTGCCTTCTATCATACTGTACATGTAAACATGTTGCAGAAATATATGAAGAAAATGACGTTTGAAGAAATTCTCCGTCATGAATTTGCAATCATTCTGTAAGAATGCAGGAGTGCCGTCGTGCTCGTGCCTGGGTGGCATCTTTATCTCCCTGTCAGCAAGCTGACGACGTCGCAGCTGTTCTTCAAATCACATCGACAATTACAGTATTCTGAATGTGACCCTACAGCCTATTGCTCATTTCATTATGTTCTTCATGTCTTGTAGCTGGAGTGTGACTTTCTTCTGTTGTCCTAGTATTTTTTAGTCCTTCTGGAATTCATATGCAGAGCCTACTTGCTGTCATGGGGCACCATGAAGACGTGATCACAAAGCTTGCTGCAAACTTGGAGTGCAGGCCAACCTGTTTCATCTCACATCTTGTTCACACTATCAGTTGAAACCATGAAGCCTAGGAGACGTGACAGCAACAAGTCTGCTGGAAACTTGCAGGTCAGTTGATTCCTCTCATCATCATCAATTCATCACCAATTGTCAGTTGACGATTGGTTCGATGGATCTGGAGTATTCTAGATATTCTCTTCATTATAATGCAGCGGCTTTTGACTAACGTACATGCGTCTGATCTGCCTGGGGACTTCATGAAACCAATCCAGCATAATCTTTTCGTAATTTAATATAATCAGCTTCCAAGAAGCCATGGCCTGTTTCTCAGTTTCTTCAGGCACCTAATTTGTTTGACCAGTTTAGGCTGGTTGGTCTCCACTAATCGTACGTACGGATACGAAACCATGACTTGCCACCATTTTTACTTTTCTATCTACTACTACTACTAGACTATCACCCTTTGATTTTTGTTATGTGAAGGTGGACTCGTCAAGAACTCACATGCAGAGAGATGACTCGTCAAGCTTCACATGCACTGAGATTTACTGCATAAAATATTCAAATGTGAGCTTCTACTCACCCCCTTCGCTCTCCAAGAACTCTTGCTTTCTCTGTTTCTCGCCAATGCAAGTGCTTAACTTTTCTGGGAGCAAAAAAAAGATACTCTTTATTTGTGAAGAAGTAGGTGTTTTTTCTTTGACGAAGATGGTCTACTCTCGCCGCATATTGAGCCAAAAACCCATGTGTTACATACATGAATGATTTTGATATCCAGAAAGGTGCAGCTTTTGGTGAGTTTAATTTGACTGTGGAAAAAAGGAGTGTGACATGCTACGTTTTGCCACAACGATTATTCCAACTTTGTCGTCTTTCATACTCTGTTTTGCATAGGAGGAGGTTTCTGCAGGAATATGCCACTTCTCAGTAGAAAACGTGCCAGCCGGCTGTCTGTGCTCAGCAGTGTGCTCTGCCTGACGTACACAGTTTCCATACAGTTCGTGGCCGGCTTCTAGAGGCTGAAGCCTGAAGAGTTCAGAAATAGTATATTCCATTGTTCATTCATGGGATCTCATATTCCATCGAAAACAATGTCATGACTGGAATAGAACTGCACCAGTTAAGCGTTGTATCTTGCGTTGTCATATGAGATGAGCAGCAAATCAAAATCAAATGATGGGCATTGTATCATAGGACAGTAGGAGTATTACTGTATTTTAGAGTGAGTAGTTTTTTGCAGTTGGAGATAAGCAGGTGTTGACACCGTTTTTTGCACGTGTCAAAATATCGGAGTGGACTAATCGGCAAGGGGAAAGTTACTGAATACTTTGATAGCCGATGAAAGCCAGCTTGTAAAGATGGTTGCCGATAGCTGGTGATGGTCGATGGAAAGGTTGATTTGGACTCGGGCGTTGCCGATGAGGTTGGAGGTGTTATACTACTGCCGATGAAACAGGGAGTATGCCGATGAAGGGAGGCTTGAAGACTACTGCCGATGAAACAGGGAGTATGCCGATGAAGGAAGACTTGAAGACTACTGCCGATGAAACAGGGAGTATGCCGATGGGAAGGAGGACGGTGAGATTTCCATCGTAATTGAGGCGGACAGGGAAATAGATAGGAGTTGATTTCCTTTTCTATATTTGTTAGAGTATGATTCATGTAAGAGTCACGTGTTTCCTTAGATATGGGATTGGTGTCCTAGTTGTGTTTGGTTGTGTCTCTTTAGATCAGGGTATAAATATGGAGTAAGGGGCAATGTAATAGATATATCAATCAATATCAAAACCAATTTTTACTCCTATTTGCATCTACTTACTTTTCGGCGACTTCGTCAATTTGCATATTTTTCCTTTTTACGAGTTCTCATTGATTCGGCGAGCTGCATCGCTTCAGTGCGACCTTCGGCGATCTCGAGTTCCGCGTGAGTACCTCTTGGCCGTGACTTCCGGGCGTATCGCTGTTGTCAGGACCAAAGTGTCGTATCTTCATCCTTGTCGATTAGCAGGTCAAATCGACTGGCACGCTTGGATATCGATTCGGGTATTGCCCTTTGTGTTTGCAGATCCACTTTTGCATCAACACATCTTTTGGCACGCCGGTGGGACCAATCAATCATATGTTCAATTCCGAGATCGATGGGGAACATTATCGCGTATCAGAAGAAGATCTCAAGGAAGAACAGAGGCAGGCTATGGAAAAGGCTGTAGAAGAATACAGCAGCTTTGTCTGAATCGTTTAGCTGAACAAGAGTGGACAAGTCATCCAGAAGCAAGATTTGCCGTTGCCTCGGCAGGTTACCTTTGACTCCAATCCTGGTAAACTTCAAGAGATGGTTAATTCTGCAGTAAATCATGCTTTGATTAATCATTCCAATGTGGTCCAATACTGTTCATAATGCTGTGGTTCGAACTCTCAAAGAAGGACAAGCGGCACCGCATTATGTTGGGCCTGCCTATCACAACCAGAGCCGGCATCTGTCAAACTCCATCGGCTCCTCGGCCGTTGTGGGTACAGAAGTTACTTCTTCTCCAGTATCGCAGGCTTACCTAATATTCAATCTACACCGATACAGATCAGATACCAGGAGGACGAATTCAGCTTAATACAGATCTATCGGCATCAGCTATGTCAGGCCCTGTGTCTCAGAATAGCCAGATTCCTACTAATTGGTGGGGATATGGTATGCCTCCGTCATCTGCTTTCAATCCTGATTACCTCAAGTGTTTGATGCAGTAGGAAAGCTCCTATACCATCGGCTGTTTCGCCGATGGCCAAGTGCCTCAATATGCCGCAACTACTGTGCAACCAACTCCAGGGGTTTCCAGATGCCTTGGTTCAAACGCAGTTCAAGTCCATCGGCAGCTTACTGCCGATGCAGCAGAAAGCCCCTGTTGAGTCAAACTGGGGTTCAGTTCATGCCTCAAACTGGTTATAATTATCCAACATCAGCAAATTACCAGCCATCGGTAAGTTTTGTACCGATGAGTTCTAATAATGGTTGGTCAGGACAGTTACCTGTTCAACATACAGTTCAGCAAAATCAGCAGGTTGCAGGGATTCAACAAGGTCATATGCAAGCTGGTTTCCAGAATCAAGCATCGGCAGCCAGCCGATGAATCCTTTCCAACAGGTTAATGGACCACAAGTAACGGCAAATATGCCGATTGCTGGAGATCGTGGGCCACAAAGATATGTGGAGGATATCAGCAGGCACCTCCTGTAGAAATTCAGCCAGTTCGTCAGCAGGAGGCTGATGCTTTTTGGGCCGATAGATAGCAGAAATTATGAAGGATCAGTTTGGGATAAAGCCCAAGGTCAATACTTATTCTTATCGGACTCCATACCTCCTGCATATGATTTAATTCCTCTCCCAAATCGGTACAAGGTACCAGATTTCACTAAATTCTCTGGAGATGACACATCAACAATGGAACATGTCAATCGCTTCATTATTCAATGTGGAGAGGCAGCTAACAGAGATGAATTAAGAGTTCGATTATTTTCATCATCTTTGTCTGGATCGCATTTACATGGTTCATTTCATTACCACCAAATTCTATTATTACCTGGGTGATCTAGAAAAACAATTCATAAGTATTTCTTTGCTGGAATCCATGAAAAGAAGCTTACCGATTTAGTAAAATTGAGACAGCGCAATGATGAATCGGTAGAGAGCTTTGTGCAAAGGCTACGAGATGTAAAAAATAAGTGCTACAGCTGGTGCTGGATGATCGGCAGCTTGCCGATCTGGCTTTCCAAGGGTTATTGCCACATCTTAAAGACAGATATGCTTCTCAGGAGTTTGAAAGCCTCAGTCATCTTGTGCAAAGGATCTCTGATCAAGATACTAGGGTTTTTGAACCTAAAAAGAATTGGAGTAAAAAGGTATCATTTGTTGAAGAAGTAGGAGATTCTGATTCTGATGAAGAACCAGTTATCGGCTTAGCTGAGTGGGTTAAGAATAAAAAGCCGATATCTGTCCCTTTGGTCAAAAAGAGCCAGAAAAGTTTACCTTTGATATCACCAAGGCCGACAAAATATTTGATCTTCTGCTTCAAGAGGGCCAAATTAAGCTGTCACCTAATCATGTCCCATCGGCAGAAGAGTTGAAGAAGATCTTGTACTGCAAATGGCACAATGCAACTTCACACAGTACAAATGAGTGCAAGGTGTTCAGGCAACAGTTACAATCGGCTATTGAATCTGGGAGAATTAAGTTTGGTACTTCCAAGCCCAGAAGCCGATGAAAATTGATCAACACCCTTTTCCAGCAAATAGTTGGAGCCAAAGGAAGACCAAGGTATTGACGTCAGAGGCTGCTGAGAAAAACGCATCAGTGGATCCCCAACATCGGATAACTACCGATGATGCAAAAGTAAGGGTTTGCTAGGGAGAAAGCAGTAGTTCCAAAAACCTCCTCGACCTGGCATTGTGATTACTCATCGAAGGCAGCAGGAGGGTTGGCGTCAGCGTAATGATGATATCGACAACAGCAAGAAAAGACGTCGGAAGAATGGATCGACATAAAGATCATTGGAGGTCCGTTTTTATCCATTGCTGGGAAGAAGGTATTAAATTGCCAACTGTTGAAAATTGCCCTGAGTGCAATGGTTATTACGGGTCAATCGTCAGAAAGGAGGTTTCAACTGGCAATCAGGGTTTGTTTATCAATGAGCCGATCAGAGGCAGAGCATCAGTGCATGATCGGCTGGGGGGCAGACTTAGTGTACATGAAGGCTTGGTAAACGCGCTGGATATTTTCCAAGGAATCAAGAGGAGCTTGAGGAATGGCAAATGCAAGAGTTCCCGATGAGGAAATATTCTACAGGGACCCTAATATACGCCGTGTAGAATACTAGGACTGTTATCAGCCGGTTTGGAAAACCAAGTTTCCTCGATGGTGCCCGAGGGTCTGACAAAGACGCAGAGAAGGAGGATGCAACGTGAGCGTCAGGAGGATTTATACCAAGAGGAAAATTCCTCCAATGAAAGGCCGGTCATCAGCAGTGGCAGGTAAAACACAAAAATAAGGGTCCATCGGCAGATGTTAATATGGTATTCATGTTGCCGATGGAGTTTTTGGCACTATCTGATAATGAGGAAGAAGTTGTTCTCTCTGATCAAGTAGCTCAGTTGACACTAGATCCAATGATGGCTGTTTTTGAGAAACCTACCGATGACGAGAGACAGCATCTTAAGGCTTTTTTGAAGGGCAGAGTTGATGGGCAGCCTGTGTCTAAGGTACTTATTGATGGAGGGGCTGCGATTAATATTATGCCTTATGTGATGTATCGGAAACTTGGTAAGGGAGATCAAGACTTGACCAAAACCGATATGATGTGAAAGATTTTGAAGGCAATGTGTCACCCTAAAGGGGCAGTATGCGTTGAATTGACCATCGGCAGCAAAACCTTGCCACGACGTTCTTTGTTATTAACGGCAAGGGTGCATATAATCTGCTTCTAGGGAGGGATTGGATTCATGCTAATTGTTGTGTTCCTTCTACAATGCATCAATGCCTCGTACAGTGGATTGGGGATAAGATTGAGGTTGTCCCTGGTGATTCTTCTTATATCATCGCATCGGCAGAATCAGATACTTATGAGCGAACTAAATGCATATCAGGAGAAGCTTGGGAAAAAGAGTTCCTTAGAGTTGCTGATTATGAAATTCCACCGATCCAAGCAGTCGGTTCTGAAGAGAGTTTTAATGGATAGGTTTGCCGATGATGGAAAATTAGGTCAAGGGTTCACATCGGCAGATGATTTAGTAGAAGTAGATATCGGTGATGGTAGGCAAGACCTACTTTTATTAGTGCTAAGTTAGATTCCAAGTGTAAGCAGCAATAATTTGTGTTAAAAGTATAAAGATTGTTTTGCTTGGGATTATACTGAGATGCCTGGATTAGACCGATCGATAGTTGAACATCGGTTACCTATCAAATCTGGATTTCGGCCACATCAGCAGCCAGCGCGCCGATGCAACCCTAATATACTTCCTGACATTAAGGCCGAAATAACTAAATTAATTGAGCAAAGTTTATTCGGCAGTGTCGATACGCAGAGTGGATCTCTAATGTGGTTCCTGTTTATAAGAAAAATGGAAAACTTCGTGTTTGTATTGATTTCAGGAATCTCAACAAAGCCACACCGATGGATGGCTATCCAATGCCGATTGCTGATTTGTTGATTGATGCTGCGCTGGACATCAAATTATCAGCTTCATGGATGGTAATGCAGGTACAATCAAATATTCATGGCTGAAGAAGATATTCCCAAGACTGCTTTCAGATGTCCAGGTCATGTGGGGTTGTTTGAGTGGATAGTCATGACGTTTGGTTTGAAAAATGCCGGTGCTACTTATCAAAGGCTATGAACTTTATTTTTCATGAATACATCGGCACATTAGTGGAGATCTACATTGATGATGTAGTGATTAAGTCTGGAGATATCACAAACATTTAGCCGATCTGCGAAAGATACTGGAGTGCACAAGGAAGCATGGATTGAAGATGAATCCTAATAAATGTGCATTTGGTGTATCGGCAGGACAATTCTTGGGTTTTATGGTGCATCAGCGGGGCATTGAAATCAGTAGGAAGTCTATTGATGCAATTAACAAGGTGGTTGCTCCTGCCAATAAGACTGAATTGCAATCTTTGATCGGTAAGATTAATTTCATTAGAAGATTCATATCTAATCTGTCGGGTAAGATCAAGGCTTTCAGTCCACTACTTAAATTGAAAGCTGATCAGGAATTTGTATGGGGAGTGAACAGCAATTAGCCCTTGAAATTAAGAAATATTTAACAAATCCTCCAGTGCTAGTTCCACCTCAACATGGGAAGCCTTTCAGGTTATATTTGTCAGCTGATGATACAGTTATCGGTTCAGCTCTTATTCAAGAATTTGAAGGGAAAGAACGTGTTATTTATTATTTGAGCAGAAGATTAGTGGATGCTGAGACGAGGTATTCGGCCATCGAAAAATTGTGTCTGTGTTTATACTTTTCTTGTGTCAAATTAAGGCATTATTTGTTATCTGCCGAATGTACGGTCATATGCAAAGACGATGTGGTCAAGTATATGCTGTCGATGCCGATATTAAGTGGTAGAATCGGCAAGTGGATTTTAGCATTATCAGAATTTGAACTACGTTACAATCAACTAAGGCAGTTAAAGGGCAAGTGATGGCTGATTTTGTCACTCAGCATTGTAATACAGTGGACTCTCTGGAGGTTGCTCCCTGGACACTTTTCTTCGATGGGTCCACATGTGGTGAAGGAGCAGGTATCGGCATTGTGTTAATTTCACCTCAAGGAAGGAAGTATGAGTTTTCATTGCCGATTGTTACAGCGACAAACAATCAGCTGAATACCAAGCCTTGATAAAAGGGTTAGAATTGCTGAAGGAGATACGTGCCGATGTTTGAAATCTTTGGTGATTCTATGCTAGTTATAAATCAATTGGCTGGAATTTATGAATGCCGAAGTGAAGCTTTGATTTCGTATTATGAAAGATGTTTGCAATTGTTGAAAGGATTTAGAGATTTTCGTCTTGAACATATCTCTCGATTGCATAATGAGGAAGCTAATCGACTAGCTCAGCATGCTTCAGGGTATCAGCCTATTCAGGAAGTGCTAACATCGGCAGTTGATACCGATGACTGGAGGAAGGAGATTGTCGATTATTTAAAGGATCCATATAGAAAGGTTGAGAGACGTATAAGGTTCCAAGCTACCAAGTATGTGCTCCTCGATGATGAATTATATTATCGAACTATAGATGGAGTTTTACTCAGATGTGTTAGCAGTGATGAATCGAAAAGCTTGATGGGTGAAATTCATGAAGGAGTGTGTGGGCGCATCAATCGGCTTTCAAGATGAAGTGGATGATCAGAAGGAATGGGTACTATTGGCCGACTATTCTTGAAGATTGTTTTAAATATTTTAAAGGATGCAGGGGTCAAAAGTTTGGTAATATTCAAAGAGCGCCTGCATCGGCTATGAACCTATAATCAAACCTGGCCGTTCCGGGGATGGGCTATTGATCTCATTGGTCAGATTTATCCGCCATCGAGTAAAGGACATAAATTTATTCTGGTTGCTACCGATTATTTCACAAAATGGGTTGAGGCAATTCCTTTAAAAAAGGTGACATCGGTCAATATGATTGATTTTGTGAAAGAGCATATTGTTTACCGATTTGGTATTCCTCAGACTATCACTACCGATCAGGGCACTATGTTTACATCAGGAGAATTTGATGAGTTTGCTGTAGGTATGGGAATTAAAATTTTAAATTCTTCTCCATATTATGCTCAAGCTAATGGTCAAGCTGAGGCTTCTAACAAAGGGATCATCAAACTCATTAAGCGCAAAATTGAAGAAAATCCTAGGAGGTGGCATACAGTATTAAATGAAGCCTTGTGGTCATATCGGATGTCATGTCATGGTGCAACCAAAGTAACGCCTTATCAGTTAGTATATGGACACGATGCAGTATTGCCTTGGGAAATTAATTGGCTCTAGGCGAATACGTTCTCAAAATCAGCTGACAGCCGATGATTATAATACTCTTATGAAGGATGAGTTGGAAGATGTGGGGGTCATCGGTTAAGGGCTTTAGTTAGCATCGAAGAAAATAAGAAAAGAGTAGCTAGATGGTATGACAAGAAGGTGAAAGTAAAGGAGTTTGCCGATGGAGATCTGGTCTGGAAATTGATTTTACCGATTGGGACTAAAAGTTCAAAGTTTGGAAAGTGGTCTCCTAATTGGGAAGGTCCATATCGGATAAATCAGTCTGTTCCTGGTAACGCATATATTTTAGAAACCCTCGAAGGGGTTGTGTTTCCCAGAGCATTAAATGGAAAATATTTAAAGAAATATTACCCTAGTATCTGGATAGATGCATAAAAGTATAAGTGCCGATAACAGTCTATCGGCTAGAATTATGCAAGGATGTCAATGTCTCATAAAGTGCCGATACAATAAACAAGATTACAAGTTCAACAAGGATTGGATAGCTAATATCGCACGCAGGCGAATCTGGTCGGCTTCCTCCATTTCTTTGATATCGTCATCGGCAGCACCCTCCACAGGCTTGAGTTTTTTCTTCATGGCCAAAGCTTTGCGAGCCTGGATATCTCTTTCTTGCTGAAGGGCTTTGACATTGGGTAGCTGGCTTTCTTCTTGTTGAGCATGAGTTAAGGCTGCATCGATTCTTTCAATTCAGCCAATAGAGCCATCTTCCTTGCTGATAAATCCAAGATTTTCTGCTTAAGTTCAGCACCCGAAGTCTGCAAGTTGCCGATGCCCTTGTGCTTCTCATCGGATTTGTTTCAGTTGTAGCATCTCTTCTTTGAGTTGAGCTGAGCTGCTCTATCGGCAATACGTGAGCAGCCCGTTGATATTGCAGTTGGCGGCTTTCTAAATGGGCTGCTGGGAAGAGTACTTCTTCAACATCGGCAGGGACCTGGCCACGATTGTTTTGAAAATTGCCTTTGCGGGGTCCGAGTCATCTACCAGTTGGGCGGTATCCTGCTGTAGCAAGTTCAGGAGAGTTTCCAACTTGGATTAGTTTCTGCCGATATTGTTCCCAGTGCAAGGGAGAAACTTGTTTCCTCTCTCATCATCGTCAGAAGTCAATGCAAAGGAATAGGCTGTTTGGGGAGTCTTGTTCCTGAGAAAGAAAAGGAGATCAGTTAAGGAAGTATGAGTATTGTAAATCAGCTAGGTTATCGGTTTACCTGTTTCAAGGCAATTTCCTGTGCTTGACTGGAGAAGCAACCTGGAGTGTCGTGTGGGGATCGGCTGAGCTTGCCGATGGGATATCCTCTGTGACTTCATCGGTGGTGGCTCTTGAGGTATGATGACCGATGACATTGGGGCAGATGTAGGGATCGGCATGACCTTTGTCGTTTTGGCTGTGCTTCAGATCTGTTAAAGCTTTGCGCTTTGCTTGGGCATCGGCAACGATTGGCTGGGGGGCATCGGCACTTGTTGGTTGTGAAGCTTGGACATCTGGTACGTTGCCGATGTACCCAATTGTTGCTGCAAAACAAGTGTAAGGTATGATATTTAACAGATAAAATGTAAAGTCAAGAGATACCTCTGAAGGTTTCAAAGAAGTGGTGCTTGATATCGGGAATTGCCGATGACGATCCAGTAGCAGCTCTTACCCCCTGATGATTAATGTTAATAGTTTGTGATCGGCATAAGTAGAAATAAACAAGGTTGTTACCTTGAATGCTTGACCAAGGTTGTAGCAGCAGCCGATGGAGTGCCCTATGTAGCCAATTTGGACTTAGAGGTGATGGTCTTGGTACGATCTTCTGGTGGGTCAAAGCGTAAGGTGGGCGTTGTAGCCGATCGGATATTGGGGAAACAGGCTGAGATTGAAGGGTTTCCCACTTTTGCTCACCGATGGTGCTGGGTTGTTAACCTGTCAAGAGAGTCAGTTACTGATATATGAAGGGAAAAGCAAAGGGAGTTAAAAGAAACTTACCGCGTCGTCAGGGATGGCATATTCAGGGTCGATCATGTGCCGATATGTGTGAGCAGAAGTTGCAACAGTTGTTCCTTCCACTCTCGCCACCATTGCTTGTATGACTCGGTGATGAAAGATATGGTCCAGGTGGATATATCAACATCTGTGTATCGGCATCGGGGGAGAGTTGTACTACCTTGTTCCAATCTGTTCCACAGGTGATTGTTTCCCTGGGTTTGATCACATCGGCAAAGCAAGTTTGATTGGCAGTTGCCCAAAAGCCAATTGGCGGGATACTGCCGATGGGTTGTAAAATTCATATGTAATGTTGGTGTTTTTCCCGCTACCAATGTGTTTACTGGAATTGCCCTGGGAGTATGATGCCATCATGAGTTCCTTATCTGATTCAGAGTGTCATCGGCAAAGTTGAAAAGAAGGGGGAATCTGTTTTCTTCGTCAATATAAGGCCCAGGCCCTATGATCACGAGAAAGACCATTGTAGAAGCTTTGGAATCTGCCGATTGGTCTTCATTGGCCTGTTCCAGGAAGGACAATTATGGCTTCACCAAAATTGAGGGGTGAGCGTGTTGCCGATTCATCATCCCCAAGCACATGTCTTCAGCAATTTCTCGTGGGAATTGTTGGCAAAAAAGTCCCATTGCAAACGTTTGTGCATATGGGCATTCAGCCACATGTTGATAAACCACCACGGGCCTCCTAGGTTGCCGATGGGTTCGCCAAGCAAAGTTTCTGAGACACTTGATGAAGAAGATGATAAGTGGAGCTCAGAAGGTATCGGCCAAGAGGAAACCTTACGCCATTAGCCAAAAGTTCAGCTGCAGGGAGGAAGGCGTTGGTTGGTCCTACTGATCGACCACAGAAGATAAATTTTTCTAACCACATATTCAGAATGTGGCATGTTCCCTCTGGTTAAGTGTCCCGTCTTCTGGTATTCTTGAATGTATCCTCCAACCGCCGATGTTGCGGGTATTCACCCTATATTCAGATTTTCTACCATAATGGAGCCTTCATCGGCAGTTGAAATCCAAGCCAGTGCATGTGGACATCGGCAAGGTAGGAGTAGCTGGGCCATGTCCAAACATAAAAGTGTTGTTGTGTCTGACCAGAAGTAAGCAGCTGCAATCATCATTGATTCATTTTCTGCATATCGGCAATAGATAGCCTAATGCATTGGGTCCAACTTCGTTCTGCCCAGTATACTTGCATCGATCTATTAACCCTCAAGTACCAATCTTTCCACCCTTTGGTGGTTTTGGGCCAAGATCGGAATGTATTTCCATAAATTCAGAGAGAAATTTTGGGCTCTAAAGGGGATTCTGTTAACCTCTGCATTGATCAGATCGGTTGGATCTGGGTTGCCCATTGGTCCTAGGCATTGGACATACGGCTGATCGGTTGGAATAACTAATTTGTTGCGCAGTTTCTAAGTTTAAAGGATCCAGAGAACAAAAGAAAGGAAAAATCACCAACTGTATAGATTTGCAAAAACTAGGGGAATCAAAGTAAAAGGTAATGGAAGTGAAGCGAACCACGGGGACGTCGAAGTTGATTGCCATTATCTTGAGGAAGATGGGGGCACGAGCCGGAGACTTGAGGTAACGCTGGAGAAGAGTTCTTGTTGGTTGAGGTCGCGCAGTTGTTCATCGGAGTCACCGCCGGAAAGATGGAAATGTCAAAGATTGGAGTCTGAGGGTAGAAGGCGAGGGTTGCGGAGGAATCTATTTATAAGTCGACTTGGAGTAGGGGTATTTTGGACTTATCTCTTTACCGTGCGCATGTAGGTCGAAGTGGTTCAGGTGGATATAGTAACTGTTCGCACGATAATCAGGGGATTGTACAGATGGGTGATGGCAAGTAATCAGACTTGGAAGAGATATCGCGTACAGGATATTTTAATTCTGAAAATGACAGCATTATCATGTTAAGATCTTGCCGATAGGATTATTGTTTCGGTATCTTAACATAATCAAGGCAAGAGTGGTTGGCGATTGTGCGATATTTACTGAAGTGCGTGAATCACGATTAGATTTGATTGGATTTGATAACAGATCAAGTTTTGGCTTGGAGAATGAGTTACGGTAATCGGGCGAAGGCAAGCGTTATCTGGAGTAAATTATCGGAGCATTAATGGTTTATACTCCGAAATTGGGGGGCATGTGTTGACACCGTTTTTTGCACGTGTCAAAATAATCGGAGTGGACTAATCGGCAAGGGGAAAGTTTACTGAGTACTTTGATAGCCGATGAAAGCCAGCTTGTAAGATGGTTGCGATAGCTTGTGATGGTCGATGGAAAGGTTGATTTGGACTCGGCGTTGCCGATGAGGGTTGGAGGTGTTTACTGCCGATGAAACAGGGAGTATGCCGATGAAGGGAGGCTTGAAGACTACTGCCGATGAAACATGGAGTATGCCGATAAAGGAAGACTTGAAGACTACTGCCGATAAAACAGGGAAGTATGCCGATGGGAAGGAGGACGGTGAGATTTCCATCGTAATTGAGGCGGACAGGGAAATAGATAGGAGTCGATTCCTTTTCTATATTTGTTAGAGTATGATTCATGTAAGAGTCACGTGTTTTCCTTAGATATGGGATTGGTGTCCTTAGTTGTGTTTGGTTGTCTCTTTAGATCAGGGTATAAATATGGAGTAAGGGGCAATGTAATAGATAATCAATCAATATCAAAACCAATTTTTACTCCTATTGTGCATCTACTTACTTTTCGGCGACTTCGGTCAATTTGCATTATTTTTCCTTTTTACGAGTTTCATTGATTCGGCGAGCTGCATCGCTTCAGTGCGACCTTCGGCGATCCTCGAGTTCCGCGTGAGTACCTCTTGGCCGTGACTTCCGGGCGTATCGCTGTTGTCAGGACCAAAGTGCTCGTATCTTCATCCTTGTCGATTAACAGGACAAATCGACTGGCACGCCTTGGATATCGATTCGGGTATTAGCCCTTTGTGTTTGTGGATCCACTTTTGCATCAACAGCAGGCAGTCAGTTAAAGTGGCGGTTTCTTATCATACACAAGGAAGTGCCAAGAGAGGAGCAAAACAGGCCAATCATTGTGTATTTGTGTGTGTGCCAGCTCACCTAATTGCTGACCAAGAAAAAACGGGTGTAGAGGCTTGGCTTGATAGAATATCCTGCCATTTCCCTGGGCCAAATACATTCACGGGTCTTGTCTGTTTCATCTTGATCCGTACGTGAGTGATGCAACAAAGATGTGTAGTTTCCCTCAATCAAAAAAAAAAAAAGATGTGTAGTTGCAGCTAGCTCCTCCATCTCCATCCATCCATTCCGAAACATGCGAGATATATAACTGTACTGGATTATCACACATCTGAACATGATTATCACTGTATTGAACCAGACCCCTTGTAATTTTCTTACCTGGTTTTGGGAGCAGTTTTCACCGCCCTGTGAATTTTCCTGCTCTGTTCTTTCGCCTGTATATCAAGGAGTAGAGTATCTAGTATAAACGCCAAGCAGTTTACTTGCCGGCCTTTCCAAAAGAAAAGATAAGAAAAGAAAAACGGGAGGACACCGTACCGTACTTGCAAAAGCGAAACTGATGCTGAATTAGCCGGCGGCAACGGGTCATCCGTCAGGTTGTTCCTCCAAGTCACGTTTGATTGTTACCTTGGAATTCATCCGACACCGTAAACCACCATCAATTTTCAATCACGTACATGGTCTTCGTTTTCCACACATTGCCTATGCTGTCAGTGTGTGTGAGACATCTACACGTATCGCTCTCATCGGTTGGATTTCTTCTACACACCATTCTCGCGTCCACCCAAGCTATAGCTCACTTTATAATCTTATCATAAGTTAAATTTAATCTTATCATAATTTAATTTATTTTTTCTACAAATTTGATCAAACTTGAAAAAAAATAACTTAGGATAATAGTAAAGTGAACTGTAATTTGAAACATATTTATAATGAAATTCTGTCCCCTCAGCGCAAGAATTAAAAATATGTGTATCAAAAGTTTTCTCCGCAAATGAAATCAGTAAAACGAAAACGCGTGCAGATGACGTTGTGTTGCGCTTAAACATTTGCCGGTTGACCGGCGAATTAACGTGCGTTCCACGCCAGAGCGAGACGTCTCTCTCGCTCCGGTCCGGCGGGGACGACGTGACGACGGCGACGAACGAAAGCGGCCCGACCACCGAATCGTGAGCCGTACTCTGATCCTCCCCGGCTTTCGTACCTTGTTGTACTGCGCGTCCTTCGCCTTCGCCTTCACCTGTGGAATCCACATCCACTGTAGCTAGTCATACTCCTATTCTATTCTATACTGTATCTTATATTTGCCGATTGGTCATTGACTCATTGGTGTGCACTCGTATATATGTATGTTCTTCTTGCGCTCAAGACCCTCTTGTTAGCTGATTTACCATATCTAGGCACACTTGGTTGGAGATTTTTTTTCTCCTCCTCTTTCTTGAGTGGCTCTTTGTGCTATAAAATCGAATGCGGTCGTTGTATATTATAAAAATTAGAAAAGTGAGCTCTATACGGCTAATAAACATGGTGTTAATCAATATACTTCGTCCATTCCAAAATACAGTAGTGTGTTTTAATTTTATCCTAAATTAAAATTTCTAGCTTTAACAAAATGTATAGAAAAATACCCCTATATTTTGACTAGTAACTTTGTTTTAATGTATTTATTACTACAAAATATAGCAGAATTATAATTTCGCAGAACGAAATACTATACGCATTCAAGCAAATCTAGTGGCATCCATGGCGAGGACATCCCAGCTCAACATGTGTTGAAACATGAAGAAAGCTCACTATCTAGCACAAGTGATTATATTCATGGGCCACCTACACGAAGTCGTGCCAAAAAGATACAAGAGCAGGTTTACACATGAAGACATGGAAGGCACATGGCCGAAGGATCAAGACACAGGTGCTACAAAATAGTTCTGTCAGAAAAGTAACACGAACGGACGACCGAACCCAGGGAAAAGTAACACGGATGACAAGTAACACGGACGGACGACCGGACCCAGGAAAAAGTGACGCATAAGGTCAATAGTCTGCTAGGGGTAGAATTTGGTACAACTTCCCATGCAAAACAATACCAATCTATAAAGTTTCGTGGTGCATGCTGCACATGGCTGGAAAGCTCTTCGAGTCTACTTTCACACCCAACAAAAGGTTCGTCATTTGGACTTTCCAATAAGGAGTTATGGCCAGATTAGTGGACACTGCTCTGGAGGCCAACAGTCAAGCGAAGCCACTTCGGGAATCTATCTCGTGGTGACCTTTCACATAGCCTATCTTCAGAAACTCCATTTTGTTTTCACACCCAACTAGGAGGGTTGTTTCTAGTATAAATATCCACTGCCTCTAAGCTATTAGGGACCTTTTGATGAATTGATAAACCCCTCATATTGCAGCCAAGTTGTTGAGTGCCTTACTCAAACCTTTGTTATTCCATGTTTTTCTTGGCCTTGTGAAGTGATCCCTCTGGGTTCTCCTAGTTCGTGCTCTACGGTTTCCAGTACGTCTTCACCGTTTTGTGTGGATTAGTT
>NW_027097319.1:0-12451 GCF_019320115.1 Miscanthus floridulus
CCGCGTCCCGCCTAGCCGTCACGTCGTCCATGGCGCCTCCTACCGTGGCCACGGCGTCACCAGCTCCTATTTCTCCACGTGATGTGCCTTCGAACGCTTTGGTAGCAGCCTCGAGCAAGCCTGCCACCATCTCCATTCATGCTCAGATGGTGTTCGATGAAATGACGAACCATACTCAACCTCCGACAGCAAGCGAGCCTGCACCCGTGTTCACCTCCCAGTGTACCGCCTTGCCATCTGCTGCAGTGCTCCATGCTCGCACTGCTGTCCGAGGCGCTTCGCTGTCTGCTGTGGGGCGCTAGGGTCTTGCTATCATCCAGGACACTAAGGCGTTACAAACTGCAGAGCTGCTCACATGTCGAGGTGATTTCCCTAATCTCTGTGATTGCAACTTGATTGATGTGCCTGTAGTGCTTGGGAGGAGCTGTGATGTGGTGGTGGTGCAATCGGGGCTGTTTTCTTCATCGGACTGGGTTGAGCAGTAACCATGGCCACCACCACATGTGCAAGTTGAGTTTGGGTGTGGCAGTGCTGATGTACGTCCACCTGGCGAACTGAGGTCAAAGAGTTGTGATGCTGAGTTACGGCCTACACCATGGCCGTATGGTTGAGAGGTGCTCTGTCAGGTGTTACTGTGGTCGCCTTTGGAAGCCCCCATGGCATATACAAATTTGCCAACAAACCAGGGCATATGGAAAAATTATTGGACTACGCTCTACAAGAAGGGGTTGATGTGCAGACAGGCATCAGGCTGATACTGAATTTGTGCCTGTCTGATGGCTTTGACTTGTTTCCTACATTGCTTCTAACTGATGGATCATGTAGGATTGATCGGCGTATGGAAATCCATGGTCATCCTCTTGATATTCAGGCTCTGTTCTATTCTGCTTTACACTATTGCCGAGAAATGCTTGGTGTAACCGATGGATCCAAGAACTTGATCTGTGCTATTAACAGCTGGCTCAGTGCTCTGTCATTTCACATAAGAGAGGTTGATATGAAGAAGATAAATGCGATTTATCGCTACAAGACTGAGGAGTACTCCCATGATGCCGTTAACAAATTCAACATCTACACGGAGCAAATTCCGTCCTGGCTTGCAGACTGGATTCCTGTGAAACGTGGTTACCTTATAGGCAATCTGCAGCCAGCTCACATGGATTTCAGGTTTTTCTTCATAGGGGATCTGTTGGCGATTGTCTCATCTCTTGCTACTCAAAGGCAAGTAGAGGATATTCTGAACCTTATGAAGGCCTTGTTGAACAGCAACCTGACCTCAGTACTAGTGTTGGACACCCATTTGGCAACTATTTGTTTACTCAGAGCTGGACTGCATTGGTCCATGACCTGCTGCATTGTGTTCCAGCCAGTGCCACCTCCTGAAATACTTCTTGTTACCGTTAACAATGAGTTGGTTGTGACAGATTTAGTTGCCAGCAAGCTGCCTGTTCTTGATTGGATGCTCATGGCCAACCTTCAACTGGAGATCATGTCTAATGCAGCTAAGTTCCGGCCAACACCCTGGCCTTCCTTTGGTTGTCGTACAATGTTGCAGCTACTTGGTGCTTCTCCTGCGCAGGCTTCAAATTCAGCTGGGCTAGATGGCAGGTTTGGGGCTGCCATTGTTGGATTCCTGCCGATCAACAGTGCATCAGGGACCCCTATTTCTTACCGAGTGGAAGTCTGCATTGCTGTTAGCATGGTTCGGGTGTCCTGGCAGCCACATCTATTTTTCAAACGCTCTCAGTTTGAACTTGGTGTTGCTTCCTTGAACTCAGTGGGATGGCAGGTGTTTGTCCGAGGAAGATGCTGGAGTTTGCCAACAACTCAATGATGGATTGCAGAAATCCATGATTGTCAGCAGTTTTCTCATTTTGGGGTGTCTGATCATGCGCATATGTGCTATGGCATGAGGGAACTTGCCATCTGCTCATTTGATGTGGCAGAGCAGTTGTCCTGGAGGCAAGAGAGAATCATTTGGCCATCATATCCTGAAGAGGTACTGCTATCGTTGTGTATCCAGCATCAGAAGAGTGCTCAATGGGCACCACGATCAAACGTATTGGCTGAGATACATGCTATCAACTTATATGGTGAAGTGTCATCTACTAGTATGATGTGGCTCTCAAGTTACAGCAAGTTGCTGCTTGATCAAGCGCTGTTTGTCACACAGGTGTCTCAGTATAGGCTCGTACCTGAAATAGCAGCTTGGGAGCTAAGACCAGAGTCAAGACAACTCAAGTGTGGTGCTTCCACTGATCACATCGCATTTCTAAGTGGAAGGTGCAGAGGTTATGATCTTCACAAGAGCTCGTTCAGTCTTTGGGATCCTGGTGGTTCTCATCTTCTCGATGAGGCTTTTACATGTATGCCATTAAAAAAGTTTGTAATTACACACGAGCTATTAAAAAAATTGACCGCACATGAGTGCCATCGTTCTGAACTTCTTTGCTCTCCAAGGTATTCCGTCGGTGTTCTATTCGTTTTTCACCGTTTGGGAGTCCTGATAAGTGGATCAGGTCAGTTAAAACGTTCATAATACTCCTCTCATCCCTATTCTCTCTCTCTCAAACTCTCTCCTTGTGTGTGCGGGGCGGAGCTTGCCCGTGCCCGCGATGGCTGGCCAGGGCCAAGGTCGCCCGTGCGCGCCCATGACGGCCGGGGCTAGGTTGGGTGGCCGCGTGTAGCAGCGGCGCCGAGGCGGTCACCGCGGCCGCGAGCTCGTGCGCGTTAGCCTGGATGAGGTGGCGCTGTGGTCGGAGTGGAGCGCCCCCCCCCCCCCCCCCCCCCCGCGCGAACACGGTGAGCTCCGCGACTGGAAAATTCGTGGTTGTGTATTATGAGATTTTCGAGTGGGAATGGAAGCCCGAATCCTCCTCGTGCCCTATGGGATTCATCCCTTCATCCCTTGCGTCTGTGATTTTCATGGAGCAGTGTTCTTGTTTTTTTCCTCTCGTTTCTTGCCCTGATTAGCTGATTCTTGAGTGTTTTGGTTCGTTCCTTTTCATTTGATTCGTGCTATGACATGAGTTTAGGCTACTCCTCGAGTGAATTTGATTGAATCGACTCGAGCACGAAGAAATCGAACGAATTGCGTTTTTTGGGATTTTTTCGTGTTCTTGGCTACGATCTGATTTTCTCGGAGTTTGAATCAATCTCAAGCGATGATATCTTGGGGATAGGCTCGTGCCAAGCTGAATTTTACCTGTGCAAATTTTGAGTTCGATTCGTGGAGTTTTGGGTCGGTTTTTGTCGATTGTTTGTCCGCTCCTTTTTCTGTTCGTGAGTTCGTCGGTATCTGTTCGTTGCTAGCAGTATTGGCTGCTCGTCTATTTGGCAGGGGGACGTGTGTGGGATTGGCTGAGCCAAAAGGGCGTGAGTGCCCAGCACCTTCGGTGCTCATCCAGCAGCCATGCTGCTTGCTTTCCCAGCGCCGAGTGCTCCCTGTGCGTGAACGTTTTTGTTCTTCTTCGTTCTCGGCTGTGTGTAGACCTGTAGTCGTTCTGTCCCTCCCTGGTCTCTGCGTTCATCGGTCTCCTGTATTCCGGTCACGAGCAAACCAGCACAACAGCGTGCTTGCCCTTGGTGGGCTGCTCGCCGAGCAGGAGTCCAACACCGAGCGTGCTTGCATCGAGCTGTGCTTGTTCCTGGCCATGCGTGGCCTTCTTGGTTCCTGTGCGTGCGTCCGTTTAGCAGCAGTTTGGAGAGCAGCCCCTCCGTTCAGCAGCAGGTTGGCGGCCGTGAGCTCGAGCGCAAGCTCCGCCGAGCGGGGCTCTGCCGGCTACAAGCGCGAGCGCGAGCTCCACCGAGCGCGGACGCGAGCGCGAGCGTGAGCTCCGCCGGCCTCGGACACGAGCGCCGCCAGCCTCGAACACGAACGCGAGCGGTGTGGACTAAAGAAGCAAGAGGATAGGACGAGAGAAGGGTATTTTGAACCTTTATACTGACTGGGCCCACATGTAACGGTGAAAAACAAATAGAACACCGACGGAATAACTTGGAGAGTAAAGAAGTTCAGAACGATGACACTCGTGTATGGTCAATTTTTTTAATGGCTTGTGTGTAATTACAAACTTTTTTAATGGCATACATTGAAAAGCCTCTTTCTCGATCGGCTTGGGGGCAAGCCGAACTTTAAGAAGGCGGGAATATCAAGGACTGTCTAGTGGTGGGCTGGCATGGACGGCCCAAGCAGGCCCAAGACGACAGGGCATGTGCATTACAAAGAAAGGCAAGGAACAGCCGTCTAGGGCATCGAAGAATTAATAAGAAGTCTATTGTTTATCTTCCTCCCCAAATAGCTCTCTCTCTCTTTTCCTACCTTCAGCACCTTCTAGAATCTTCTGGTACCTTCCTTTTGGTTTCTATTCCCCTGCTTGCTGATTTCAGACCTCCCTCCTCATGAGGTCTTGTATCCTGCTACCTCTGAATCGAGTTGTCAGTGAACCAATCGAGTGTGGTTGATAACACTTATTATTTGTGTTTTCGTTCTAGGTAGAGAACCAAGTTGTGTGTGAAACAAAAGACCAAAACTAAATCTAATTCGTGCTCACCATCTTCGCAAAGCGATCGATATTCAAGAAATGCAGCACTAGTAGAGAAAATAACCTTTGATCTACTTCGAAATTTGGCTTTAGTCCCGGTATTTTTTGCGCCCGGGACTAGAGAAACCTTTAGTCCCGGTTGGTAGCTCCAACTGGGACTAAAGGTCCCTGCCAAACGGCTACCGTGGTAGACTTTTGCTGCAGGGGTCCAACCGGGACTAAAGGTTAACTTTTACTCCCGGTTGGTCCCTCCAACCGGGAGTAAAAGTCTACTCCCGGCTGGAGGCTCCGTCCGGGACTAGAAAGTGACCTTTAGTCCCGGTTTCTGTATCCAACCGGGACTAAAGGTCCCCTCCTATATACCCCTTCTTCCTCTCCGAGCCCGAGCCACTTTGAGCACAGTGTTCTTGCTTCATCGCCGGCCTCTCTTCTTCCTCATCGCCTTTCTTCGATTCCTCATCGATTCTTCGGTTCTAAAGGTTACCAACTTTATACTCTCATGTTTCATCAGTAGCTTATCTCATTTTGTGGACTAGATATATGTGGTTTTTATGGTGGATTTTTTTATTTGTAAGCCATTTAAGCACAAAATCACTTTAAAGTTTGCATATTTGGATGAAGGAAGGTTAAAGTAGTTATTCAAAACTAGTATTCAGCTTTCATTTCTTGCATGCATAACACACTTCATGGTTTAGAGATATAGAGAATTTTAGAGTTTTTTTTTATTTTATTTGTTTATAAAATGAGAAATTTATATTATATTAAAAATGAGTATAGAGAGTAGATGGCAACTGCTTCCGGGTCCTCGGCCTCTCATCGGGTTCCAAAGCGACTGAGGCTGGACCTCCCTCTCATTGCATGCGGCAAGTGTGAGGAGAAAATTGTGATGGAGTACCGGATGAGGAAAGAGTGTCCCAACAAGGGTCGTATCTTCTACAAGTGTTCGGATCGCAATATGAGTTATTTTGTCGCATTTGATGATTATGGTTAATTTATACTTATTTTTATGATGATTGTGATTAGAGTTCTAATTTTTTGTTTTAATTTTAGTGGGATGGCACTGGATGTTCAGGCTGGTACTGGGAGGA
This sequence comes from Miscanthus floridulus, assembly GCF_019320115.1. NCBI lineage: Eukaryota > Viridiplantae > Streptophyta > Magnoliopsida > Poales > Poaceae > Miscanthus > Miscanthus floridulus. The sequence goes on from NW_027097319.1 coordinate 5,633, forward strand.
AGAGTATGTTGAACATGTGCAAAACTCTTGCACAGGTGGCTACGACGGCTGATGAGGTAGTGATCCTACGGAAGAAGCCCATAGATGTTGAACAAATGCATGATTTGTCTATTTTAGTTGGGATTGGTCATGAAATCCTTATGCTACTGAAGTGCATTTTAGCTTTAGTTTTTTTAGTGGTAGTTGGGATTGTCTACATTGTAGCGAGACTTTCATAAATTAATACCTTGTGTGGTGGCATGCATGTCGTATAATTAACTAATTATGTTTTAGGTTTTAATATGGTATGTATGTCATGTAATGCAGATGAGCCGGCATTGGATGTACAATGCTGATTGCTGCTCCCAAGAGTTCATTGAGGGCATGCATTCTTTCTTACGTGTGACCGAGACAAACAAACGTGATGGTTTCATGTGTTGCGCATGTGCCATATGTAAGAATTTGAAGGAATATGCTAGTTCAAAAAGTCTTCATTCACACTTGTTGAAGTTGGGTTTCATGCCAAACTATATTTGTTGGATGAAGCACGGAGAAACCAGGGTTGTAATGGAACAAGGTGAAGAAGAACAATGGGACGATGATGACATTATTGCTGAATATGGTGCCTTCAATGATACTGCAATGGGGGAAGCTGAAGAAGAGGTAGGGGCAGAAGATGAGCCCACTGATGATCTTGGTCAGGTCTCCAACGCCTCCAAAGAGGTCTCCAACGGCTGCCCCGCCTCCCTTCATGACCAAGAAGCAGCCAGCTCTTAAGAGGTCCGCCCCGCAAACGAAGCCGCTGGCTCACCAGCCGGCAAAGAAGAAAGCCTCCTCTAATACAGTTATTCCCCAAAAACTGGCTTACGAGAAAAGTGAAAAGGAATTAAATGCTGCAGTATAAAAAAGATGTGAGCAGTTTCTTTGAAAAAGTAAGAAAGCGACGAGAAGCGAGGGAGAACCCGGAGAAACCGTACTTCTACCTACCTCCAGATCTTCTAAGAAAGAAGGTGGACTAGAAAAAGCGGGAATCTCAAAAGACCCTGCTAAAATCGGACTACGACCGCTCTCTCACCAAGTTATTTGAGGCGGCGTAGAAAAAGACTAGAGCAGGAAAAGGTGTTGCACAACTCGGACAACAATCACAACAATCAGTCCACCCTCTTGTCATTCGTAATAAATATGGTTCCAACTTAGATGTACTAGACGTCGATTTTGAGGACCTAGCTCGGTTTTACGAGGATACCGGTTTGGACCTTGCCCAAGTGCTTGCTGAAGGACCATCTCCTCCGAAAGTGGATCCTTGGAAGAAATTTGAACATGGAAAGAGTCTATACAACCCTGAGGCCTTAGGTGAATTGGGTACGCAAATATACCTGCTAAACAAGTGGTACATGGCGGCGTGTGAACGGGGAGAGAACTTTGTTTCTGTCAGAGTTAGAAACCAACATTATACTTCCGTGGCGATGACGTTATATATGTCGAGTTTTTAGAATTACACCAACTATGCCACCTGGACTCTCTCGACAAAAGTCTCATTAGATGCTATTGTCTATAAGTGTGATTATTTTCTACTATTAAAGTGTATATATATAAAGCTACATGTATATATATAAATTATATATCCTCACACTATATTTTTATATATGCAGATATGAGATGACAGAACTCAGAAAGAGAAATGATAATGATGTTGGTTTTGTTGATCCAAATATCGTATTCAAACACCCTAATCCCCCGCCTCAATGGAAAGCTGAACTCGAGAAAAATCTCATGAGGTTTTTAGTGAACCAACAAAACAAGGACATATTCTTCCCCTACAACTTCAAGTGAGTGTTAAATAATTAATGTCGATCGTATGAACATTTGTTCAATTATTTGCTTACTAGCTAAGCTATCTCCACATATATATATACATACATATATATATATATATATATGTTGACTCTAGTTAACGTCGATCATATTTGTGTATAAAAACATCAATCACTGGATATTGATGGTCATCGATATGACTAATAGTCGGTTAAGCATCTTAGACTCATTAAGAAAAGAGCAAACAGAGTGCCAAGACATGATAGATATTATCCAAGGGTAATTTGGTCTCTCTAGCAACTATATATACCCCGATCTCTTAACTTCAATAATTATTAAAGGCCAAATTAATTTTTTATTTTATTGGGCGCAGTGTTTGAAAAAGTTTCATTGAGGAACACCACATGAAACATTGCAAAGCGCCACTGGATGTAATCGCACACAAAATAAGTACTAGCTATATATATATATATAATTCAATTAACACCATGCATGCTTTCAATTCACCGGATCTTTTTTCTCGTAAAAGTGGGTTCTGAGGCAAGAACAGGGGAATAACTACTGCGGATACTATGTTTGCGAGTTCATCATGGCGTACTCAAAAAGAACTCCTGAAGAGAACCTCAAAGTACGTTATATAAATATATTCATATATTCACAATTTCTTTTATTGCTCATATATATAAGTAATCACGTGACCAACACACACATATATATATATATATATATATATATATATATATATATATATATATATATATATATATTAATACTTTTCCTTTAACTTTTATTGAAGACTCTATGGTTGAAGGAAAAAGTCATACGACGTGACCAACTGAAAGTAATTCAAGAGACCATAGCAGGATTTCTTAATGACCAGGTCCTAAACCCCGCCGGCGAGTTCTACAATGACGTGAACGAAACATGGTAGCCAAATCAGATGGAGTGAATTTGTTATGCCAAGGATATGATAGAATATACAATGCAAGCTTTATTTGTAATACATATTATATGTACATAAAATAACGTACAATATATATATATATATGCATGTAATATATACGTTAGTTTCATACTTTAGTTTGTACAAAATGTTCGAACATTATAAACGTGTAGAATACGTATATTATTAGCAACGTAGAATGTGTATTCGAAAACCTATTCGAAAACCAAAACGAATCATCAATTGAAAATAGAAACAAAAAAATGAAAAAAAAACCTTTAGTCCCGGTTGGTAAATACCAACCGGGACTAAAGGGCCGGCCCACGTGGCTAGGCCGGGAGGCCTCTTTAGCCCCAGTTGGTATTACCAACCGAGACTAAAGGTGGACCTTTAGTCCCGAGCGCGAAACCGGGACTAAAGGAGAGGCCCTTTAATCCCGGATTCGTGCTCCCGGTTTTAAAACCGGGACTGAAGGAGGGTAAGAACCAAAAGTACAGCTAGTTTCTCTGCTAGTGGAGGTTGTTGAGCACCTAGAGCAAACGACTAAAGCAAAGCGGGGTGATCTCATCATTTGACATGCAAAGAGGTGTTTGTGTCCGTTTGATGGCCATGTGACCGTGTGTGTGCTAATATATATAGGCGGCGGCACGCCCAAGATTTAGACGAGGATTGGTATAGCTTTCTCTGTGAAACATGCACTCAATCAAGTTGCAGGCTAAAAGGGAGCCCCTGCCTAGCTAAGGCAGCAAGGGCAGTATACTAAAACGTTGGTATTTTCACTGACTCTTGATGGAGACTACACACCACCTTTGCTCTTGTAAAATTGTGTGTGCAAATATAGATGGTGGATTGAGTCCTCATTCTTGTGCGCAGCATGCAGAATCCAATCCACATCATCCCGACGTCATTTCTTGATGTTGCACCCTCACGCCGCTCCTCTCTTGTCTCTTGGATCGTGGGCTAAATAGGTTGCAATCGTTTTGTGCTGCTCGATCTGCTTTCACAAACAAAGTCTATCTGAAACGCAGGTATAATTAACATTTCCAATGGCATGCAATAGCTAGGACCGTCGAGTTGGAAAACCACCCTTCTTCCCGCTAACATCACCAGCATCAAGCTGCAAGGCTGTTTTGGTTTGGGGACTGATCTTGTCAGTCGTCAACACATCCATCATGAGTTCACTCCTGCTAGGATCGGATGTGCACGTCTGAAGTTTCTTAGGGAACCACGAGTCAGTGCCTGATTTTAGCCTACCGGTGGAATGACCTGGTGGTAGACGAGTCGACTCTCTGTGCATCAAACCAAACACCATATTTTGGCTTGGTGCATTACACATGCTTCGGTTACACAAACCAAACACACTGTAAATAAACATACAATAATAAATGTAAAATAATAAAGGTATGCCCGAAGTCCAAGGATGTAACAATAATAAAGGTATGCCCGAGGTCCAATGATGGATATATAAACATAAGAGCAAGGCTAATAATACAGTCTGCTGGTGGTTATAAGGTTTCTTTACGGTCTTCTCTCAGTCCACCTATATAATAGTTAGCTTTTCCATATTAATGCATGTGTCTCGCAAAGTTTTTTTGGTTCTCGTGCCTAAGCCGGCTATAACTTTGCAGCCCGTTTCTTCTCTATCTCCTCACCTCAGCAGAGTGCGTTGCATTGGACGCAGCGATCAATATAAACTCATAGTCGGCTAACTGAAAGCCAAAGACGCGCGCGAAGCAACGGCAAGTATGTATCTACTTTGTTCGTGATTTTTGTTGACGGCCACGTACGAGAACAACGATTCACGGTGCTGCAGGCTCATGAATCATGCATGTCAAGTCGCGGTAGCCGCCATACATTTGTCGCATGCATGCATTATTAGCAACTTAGCGCGCGAGCGAGGGCAAGGAGTACTTTCTGCTGCTGGTAGTGCTACTGCTAGGTCGTGCAAATTGTAAACTCACGGCTAGTGCGAGGCTTCAACTTTGCACCAAAAGGCAGCTCATCATTCGAGATATGTTTGCTTATCCTTGAGAAAAAAAAAAGATCACTTTACACTATCTTAGTCATTTTCTTGGTTATTATATATGCTTTTAGGACTAGATAGTGTCTCTGTTTGGTACTGTAAGGTGCCGTGTCCACAATATGAGTATTATATGTTAATTTACCTAAGGACATAAAGTGGCTCCACGATTCCTAGTACTAGTATTTAGGACCGTGACACTTAAGGTTGTTAGAAGATCTCGATCAGCAAGAAAATCGCTAAGCCCCTCTGATGGCAGAGTGGAATGTCCGTCTATATATTTGCGTGTGTAAGTGGTCTCTTATTATATATTGATCTTTTTTACCAGAATGAAAAAACCTTAGGTATCAGCGGCCGTGAAGCTTATATGAACGGTCTAGGTTTTCTTGAGATACGTGCTGGGACCTGGCTCCTCGTCATCGTCCTCATCCACCTCCGCCTCACCTATGCAGTCATGAACACAAGCTCTCAGCTCGTCCTCCCACGGCCGGAAGGCGCACACCTCCATTGCACAGTAATTCCTCGGCGGCGAAATTAAACCGGCAGCTGGAGCAGCGCGCGGCGGAGCTATTGCGGTGGGGGCAGCGGGGGTGGCCGTGGGCGTGGGCGAGGGTGAGGGCGGAGTAGGCGGTCGTGGGCAGTTGGTTTGTTGATCTTAGGATGAGGGGCAGGCGACGGGAGAGAAGGGCTGCAGGTGGACGAAGGGAGGGAAGCAGCTTGTTCGGTCTCATACCGTAAGAGTTTGTTCAGTCTCATAGGGATTCAAGAAGAATGGGCGAGGCGATTGAGAGATGATTAAATCTATTGCAAGTCAATAACCTCCCCCAATGCCTTCAGATTCCCAATTCCCTACAAAGGGGATTAACCGAAGGATGGTAAGCTAGGAAATTCCAGGTTCACTTTTGTAAGGTCCTAATGACTAGAGGGGGGGTGAATAGCCTATTTAAAAATTCTACAACAACACTAAGACAAGTATTTAGTAAATAAGATGGTGAAGTGAATCTTGCGCTAGCACTATACTTGTGTTGCAAGCCAGCTACCCAATTCTAATGTCTATGATCTCTAGTGTATCACTCAAGGGCTAAGTCACTAAGTTACACCTAGGTGAAGAAGCCAGCAAGAGAGCTATAACTAAAGAGCTACACTAGCTACACTAACTAGCTACAAGCACTACACAAGGTAAATATACAAAGTAATGCAAGAGAGTGGTAGAAATGATATATCGACGTGGCAAGTGCTCAATCAATGAATACCAAAGAATACTAAGGAGACAATGATGACACAATCAATTTTTTCTCCAATGTTCACTTGCTTGCAAGCAAGCTAGTCCTCGTTATGGCGATTCACTCACTTGATGGTTTACGCGTTAATAGGCATTACACGCCTAATCCGCAACTAGGTGCCGCACAACCAACACAAGATGAGGATCCACAAGCCACGCGCAATCCACTAGAGTTGCCTTTGGCGCTCCACCGGGGAAGACACAATAACCCCTCACAATCACAATTATCAGCGCCGGAGACAATCACCTTCCTCCGTTCGACGATCCACCAATCACCGGGCCGTCTAGGTGTCGACAAACACCAAAAGTAACAAGATCTCCACCAGCCCAAATCGCCCAATTAGTGCTACAAGATGCTAGAACACTAAGCAAAGCACTAGAGGCTCTCCAATCTCACTCAAGATGATCAAATCAAGTGTGCAAGTGAGTGGAGTGGTGTGCTCAGCTCTCAAAGGGTGTAAGCAGCTATTAGAAGTGCCAAGAGGGTGGACAAGGCCGGCCACTACCTCTATTTATAAGCCCACAAGCAAATAGAGTTGTTACCCCTTGGAGCCAGCTTCTGTGAGGTCACCGGACACGGCGGTGGTGGTACCGCTCAATGGGTGGTGGTGCCCCCCCCCCAACGATCGGCCCAACGGCTAGTTTGACTGGCCAGGCGGGCACCGGACAAGCGGCGGTGGCACCGCCTCTAGGGTGGCGGTGCACCGGACAGGGCATGGCGGTGCCCCCGTGGCAGCACCCCGAGCCATGCAACGCCACCTTTTCTTCACCTTTTTCACC
>NW_027097319.1:16951-60000 GCF_019320115.1 Miscanthus floridulus
TCCAGTCACCCCTCCTTCATTACCCCTTCTATTACCTCATCACCCATCCACTTCACCTTCGCCCTCACGCCACCCTGCTTCTTTGAACACCTGTGCCGGTACGCTCCTTCTTTTGCTGGATAGATTTTGATGCTGCCCGTCGCCCAAGGAATTTGGTCAAATTGATTGCGGAATGAGATAGGGTGTCAATTGCTGGGATGATAGGATGGATTCCTGTAGGCAGCGTTTGGTGACAATAGCTTGAATCCTTTGCTGGGAGATGCATTTAGACGAATTGTGTGTTGGTTCTATCTAGGGTTTTATTTATCTTGCTGTTGGTCATTGGTCGAGAGCTCTGCTGATTTTGATTCTGCAAAAAGTCATAGACCACACGTCCGCGTGCAAATGAGCCAACCGACGCTCATATAGGTACTTTACCATTCATATAGATAGATAGACTTTTTATATGACTTGGCTGATGTACTTCAAGGTGCACATACATTTTTCTTCACACACCACTTTTGTTTTTCTTCACAACCTACTTTTGTTTTACCCAGGCAACCAATTGAACTGAAATATGTTGTTTCTATAGTAAACTCTCTGAAACTATATCTACTTGGAATCAAATTTATCAATTTTCATGCTTTATTTCTGAAAGTTATATGTTTCCAGTGTGGTTTGACTGTTTGCCCCCATGGGGCTGACTGCAGCCTAGATATGGACACATTTGCAAGCCTACACGCAAGCACACTGTGTCCATATCTACCTTCTTCTACCAATAGTAGGCCTTACCATGCCACTATTTATGATCTAAAATGGAGGAATACCTACTAAACAAAATAACAGCTGATTTGTGCTAAAGATATTTAATCTGACATAGTCAAGCAATTATTCTTATGATATATTCAGAAGCCTAGGGGAAGATTAGCAATTTCATTTTTAGGTTCCAAATGCAGGCTGTTTGATTTAGCTTGCTTTTATCTTATGTATAGGTCACCACTGTCTTCTCGACATGTGGACCTGTTAGCCTTAGGATGAGTAAACATATTGTACATCTACTTAGTCTATAAGTATCCACTATTTCCTCTACTAAAGGCAGCCTGTCTTACCATTTTCTAATCTAGAGCCACCCTTGTTCCACTATTGATCCACCTGGAGAGGAAGACAAGGTGTCCTAGGCATTGAATGGTAGTAAATAATTGTGCTCAAATTTTCACTGGCATTTGTTCGCCGCCGTGCTCGGATGCCTTTCTTCCCCAGTGATTGCAGCTGCTGCTGTTTGATATTTGTGTGCAATGGCAACTTGTTTATGCTGTTTGATATTTGATTGCAGCAGCTGTTGTGTCCATGCACTGTTGGTCTGTCTATCCTAAAACAGGATTATGCTTGAAGCTATGGGATGTTTAGTTTTGTTTTTGTACCTTAGGTTTGCAGGAACCTGATTAATTATTTCACTCAAATAACATATATCTACCAGTATAGAGTTAGTACTTTTGTCTTGCATAGTGCCAAGGTATGAAGTCTAGCTTTTGTTCTTTTCGTTCATAGCAAATGATTGTACAAGCTGGAATAAGGAATATGTAGACTGAGTGAGACAGCCACTCGGTTATCTATAGCTACTTGGAACACAGACCAGCTGCTTGTCTCGCTGCTGCTTGCCTTTTTATAGGATTTAATGCCCAGTCTAAAACCATAGCACTATGGAAGTTCTTCTCTGATTTGAGTTTTTCTGGCAGTGGCAGTGGCTGTGGCGTGCATGCTATAATGTTTCATCTGATAGATTGAACCATATGCTTTATTTAGTTCTGTGGTTGCTATGTTCAGATCAATACCATTCATTGACACATAAACTAAATAAGTCAGGGAGTCATGTGATAGTGCAACCATCTGGATAGATAGGTTGCAGTACATGTTCACAACTTCACATGGTGGGGTGTACGTAGCATAACTTGACTAGCATGATAATCTATGTGAAATTATGATAGCCTATCCTTTCTTTTTGGCTAAGAAGCTGTTTCATTGGTCAATTTTACTGTTGTTGTGATAGAGCTAGCATTATTGCTGTTCCTTTTATAAGAAAAATCTGTGATAATCTTTCTAGTTTGATATTTTATCATAATGTTCATAACCCCATTCCTGTGTTGGTTCACGTAACACGAGTGGTGTGGGCCTTGCAAGTTCAAGTGCTACAAACCACCTAGTACTACTTTTGTTATATGCAAAATGGTGTCACTCATTAGTAGTGGTGGCCACCTAGCACTAGTAGCCTTTGGTGCAATTTTTTGTTTCTATTTTTGTTATATGCAAGTTACCTGCAGCCTGGTTTTAGTTTAGTGTAGCTTGCAGCCGCTGCAACTGTGTAGCAACTTAAATTCACTGTCAGGTCTGTAGCTAGAGCTGTGAAACGCTGCAGGGTAGCGAAGAGGAAACTGCAGAGCTGTTCCGCTTCTTCATTGGCCACCTGCTATTCATATTCCTTTCTTGACTGTGCCCAAGTAACATAAAACAAGGAACTAAGAATGTTGCAAAAGACATGAACTACTACTACTACTCCTCCTCCTCCTACCACTACTCCTCCTCCTCCTCCTCCTCCTACTCCTCTTACTACTCCTACTCCTCCTCCTCTTACTACTACTCCTACTACTCCTCTTACTACTCGCTACTCCTAAGTGGCTGCTGCTCTTACTCTCTTACTCTACTACTACCACTCTACTGCTACAATTACTCTACTCTACTACTTTCTACTTACTACTACTACTTGCTACTCCTAAGTGGCTGCTGCTCTTACTCTACTACTACCACTCTACTGCTACACTTACTCTACTCTACTACTTTCTACTTACTACTACTACTTGCTACTTCTAGCTACTAACTGTTGGCTGTTGTTGTTTTTTTGCCAAATCTCCCAGGACTCGCCCAGGACTTGTTGTCCTGTATTTTTCCATCAGCTGCTGCACTATGTTTGTTAAGCAGCAGTTGCTTTTTTTTTTGCCAAATCTCCCCTCTCCTCTCCTCTCCTTTGTTTTGCCGATGATGAAATTGTCTAAGTCCATACATTATATGGAATATGAGCTGATGATCAAGAACTTGTGAGGAACTTGGCATCATTAGCAGCCGCCCCTACATTACCTTCTCCTCTCTTCTTTGTTATGATGCCTTGATGCTCCAAGTTCAAGATCAGATGATGATTGACATGTTTCTGAGGCCTCTACCACTGCTACTTCTCGTTTTTTATATTGTTGTTTTATAGGACTACTTTGGTTTATAGACCTTTTTGATTTCTTATACCTTCTCACGTACCTAAAGCACACTTTCTTGCATCTTTTAGAACAAAGCGCGAAATAATGTCACGGACAACAGACCGTGCAGCTCGATGCCCCGAGCATGATGAGCAGCCAACACTTGAGGAGCAAGCACTAGAGGACCAGCTTACTCAGGAACAGTTCGATAACGAGGTAGAAAAAGATCTAGAAGTGATGCTTACTCAGGAGGAGTGTGACGAGGAGGAAGGCCCTGAAGGAGAGGCTGCTGAAGGCAAAGAAGAAGAGGATGATGAGTCAGAAGAGGGATATGAAAGTCCTGAGGATCCTTTCCCACCTGAAGCAAGAAGGAGGCCAACGGAGGAAGATTTGGACAAGGATTTTGACCCGAACGAGGAGGTAGGGAAGAAGCCTTAGCTTGTAAATTTTGCTAAAGCTTTGGCTGTATTACCTCTGCTAACACTTTGACCTGTCCTATATACAGGTCCCTCCTGAAACTCAGAAAAGACGACGTCGACGTCCGCAACATCTCGCTGGACAAGACGGAGTAGAGGAAAGGAGAGCAGAGGCAACAACCACAGAGACGGATCACGATGCCTCTGCTCCACAAACTCAAGACACAACCACGACTACCAAGCCTAAGAGGAAACGAGGGGATAGAAAAGGAAATCTATATCCAGATAAGGCTTGCTATGTGATAACGGAGGTTGGGCCAGCAGGGGAGATCCTTGAGCCGAAGGAATTAAGAGGACGATTCCATAATGCGATCGGGGCCCTAGTAAGAGATAAATTGAACCCAGCAATCCCTAACTGGAAAGAGGTACCAGAGAACATAAAGAATACACTATGGGATAGGCAGCTGAAGGTCAATTTTAGATTTCCGGAGGGTAAGCATGAATTGGTAAAAAAAATGCTATCAGGATGATGGGAGAGTCATTGCGACGTTGGAGGTCGGAGCTTAACACGAAGTATATCCAAAAGGGGTTAACTCCCTTCAATGAGTTCGGCAAAATAACTCCTAGTCAATGGGAGGAGCTCGTGGCTCAGAAGACTTCAGCGGAGGCATTGGAGCTCAGTGCTCGTAACACCGAGCTAGCGAAGAGGAACAAACAACACCATCATCTAGGCCCCGGTGGCTACTATGCCAAGGAAGAGCAGTTTAGAAAGATGGATGAAGAGGCCGCAGCTGCTGGTAATATCGATGTGATGAAGTTGAAGGTACGCTCAAGGAACTGGATATATGCGAGGAGTACAGAACCATCCGGCAGTAATCTTAAGTTTGATAAGCCGGAGACCCAAGAGGCGGTATCAAGGATACTGAAATATGCTGAAGACAAAGAGAAGGGCTCATTCAATCCTTCCAGAGAGAGGGACGAGCTTAGCCTTGGCTTGGGAAACAAGGAGCGCACAGGCCGCACCAGGGGGCTAGGGAAAAGGATGACTTGGAAGCAAGGATTCGAAGAGGACAAGCACATGTACAAGAAACATGGCCGAGACCGGGAGACTAGTCTTGAGCTCCAAGTGAAGGCTCTAGTTGCGAAGGCGCTGGAGGAGCAAGGAATGTCTATGGAGCCACGTATATTAGTGACGCCACCGGGAGAACTGGCATTAGTTGGCAGCCCTCCAAAAGTTCCTAGCAGCCAAGGTTCCACTGCAGCCACAACCTTAGTCGATCTCATACGGGAACCTACTAGTTGCACCTTGGTATTTCTCAGCGGCCGGCAGAACACTGTGATGGAGGTGGCAACGGGTGTTGCACATCCTCCCGGTGGCTTACACCACAATAATAACATACCGCCGGACTACACTAGGGTCGAGGTGCATACAGTGAAGCCCGAGTTCATGCAGTGGAGGATAGACTACGCAACTCCCGAGGGGCTGGTGTTACTCGGAGACGTTATGGAGCAGTTCATCCTCTGGCACAAACGGGACATTATATTGACTGCTTCTTCGCCGCCTCCCCCTCTCCCAAATTTGGAGCGAGTTGTTGAGGCCGGGGAGATATTTTCACCGTCTCGTGACCCCCACATTCCTGAGATGCCACATTCTTCCCCGCCTCCTATCGAGCATGTGCCTGATGAGATGCCACAACCTTCTCCAGCTCGTACCGGGCAAGTGCATCATGAGATGCCACAGTCTTCTCAACAAGCACAACCGATACATGAACAACGAGTGCCTCCTGAAGAAGGTGATGCACAAGAAGATGAGGACGTGCCTGAATGGGAACTCCGAAAGAAGATTCCAATCCACATAAGGCTAGTTTATGTTCCGATCAAAGACGTCTCGTCGGTGTCCAAGTGGTATTCCCATGATCAGTTCAAGCCTGAAAACCAAGTTAAAAAAGTCCCATCACAGGGTTCTGAGGAGGCCATCAGTAGCAAACTTCACCAAATTGCAAAGCAGTATCCAAATGTTGATGCCATCGAATGGTCAAAGGATTGCCCGAAAAAATATGAAAGAGGCAAGCCCTTCCTACCAAACCGGGACATCCAGCGCCTACCACTTGGAATGAGAAGGTTCCATGATTGGTACTTGCGTGTTCTCCCAACGAGCATAGATATCATACAAGCATGCTTTCCCACCGACACATTTGGAAGCCCAGCCGGGAAAATTGTCTTTGACTTCAATGACATGCACACATGCTTTCACCTGGGAGAAATGGAGATGAATCTAATTCGCACGTGGTGCCTATAAGTCCTTGTCCTTCCGATATGATATGAATGTAATCTTTGAATTTTGTTGTAACTAACCCACGCCGTGATTTGTAGAATGCAAGTGCACATTGTCAAACAAATGCCAAGTGTGAAAGCCGGGTATGTAGACCCTCAAGCTATAGCCCAAACAAATTTTAATTACCCTAAACGGTGGACACTGGATGCCAAAGAGCTAGCAGCTGCAAAGACTCTTCGGGAGAAAGAGCGCATCCGTAGTGCGAAGCTAAGGGAAGAGTCCCTTAAGGTTGCGGCATACATTGCTCTGGCTTTCAAAAATCTCCAACAACACTCTACTATATGGCTACCATACAACTTCGAGTAAGTTCAACTATAACTTAAAGCTATGTTCGATATATTTTATTCGATGTAAAAGAGCTTATCTAGTTCTATGATTAAATCCATGCAGCAACCACTGGATTTGTATAGCCGTCGATGTCGGAAAGAGCATGGCATGGGTCTTTGATTCAATAGATAAGGACCCAGCGACATACAAAGACTTCATATCGATTCTCAAGACGTATACATATCGACAATCCTCATTAGCTTATATGTCTGTATACATACTTGTAACGTTTACTTATGCATACTAACACGTTGTATTTGCTAAAATAATTCGAACAGAGCATTTAGGTTCTATGTCTCTCATCATCACGGAAGGCATGATCCAGCGAGGAAGGAAAAGCTGGCTATAAAAACACTATGTGCGGTAAGTGTAACTTACTTCTTCAGTACTCCGTTACATGGCTGTCAAAAGCATTACCTAATATTTTCATATGCAAAACACACAGTGCCCCAAGCAGAGGCCTGGGAGTGTACATTGTGGATACTATATATGTTCTATGATGAGTAACACCGGTGCCTACAGGAGACACCCCTTAAGGGTAAGTTTGAACCTCTTCACCCGTAGTATAAAAACTTCATAAATGGTATGAAATACTAAACTGAAACTTGTTTTCTTGTAGTGGAGAGAAGAGAAAGGAATGAAAAGAGATCCATACAAGGATGACCAACTCTTAGAGCTCGTCGGCGACCTTTGCAACTTCATATTGAACCAGATTGTACACGTCAGAGGCGCGATCGAGAGTCTGACTTAGGTACAAATCCTCAGTACCAACACCTTCGTGAGACTGAAAGGCTAGCTCTAGGACGTTGATAACAATGTGTATGAAATTTGTATATTTAATGATGGATTGTATATATATATCATTACGAATTGGACTTGTAATTGTACTTTATATAATACTATTGTGCTTGTAGTCGCGTTCGGAACGTTGGTCGCGTGGCGTTCGGCAACGCGAACGCGGTTCGGAACGTTGGTCGCGGGCCATTCGGCAACGCGGATGCTAGATGGAATACGCAGAAACAAACAGTTCTGGTCGAATTTGAATTGTAAATTTGAATTTTTTTTTACGGGAAAACGTACTGTAGGGGCGGTTCTAGATTGAACCGCCCCTACAAACAGGTATGATAGAGGCGGCTGGCACTACAACCGCCCCTACAAATAGATTTGTAGGGGCGGTTGGTTCTTGAGCCGCCCCTACAAATAGATTTGTAGGGGCGGTTCGTAATACCAGCCGCCCCTACAAATCGATTTGTAGGGGCGGCTCAATCACCAACCGCCCCTATAAATCGATTTGTAGGGGCGGCCTGGGAACCGCCCCTACAAATGCATGATTTGTAGAGACGGTTCGGTAGGGGCGGCTGGCCAAACCGCCCCTACAAAGGGTTACCAGCCGCCCCTAAAAATGCTTTTTGTAGTAGTGTAAATTGATCTTGTGTAATTGTTCCAACTTGCAAGCCATGACTTTTTCAAATCGGATTGGAAAATATGAATTGGGATATCAGAAGCGTAAGAAAAAGCAAAGAATCTATATTGCTATACTTTGCAATATATTGATATTTGCTATTATTTTTTTTGCTTTGCCAATAGATGTTAGGTCTCCAGCGCCGGATACATGGTGACGATGAGAGCCTTGACAGTTGTGGCGGCCATGGCGGTGGCGGTGGTGACTGCCGTGGAGATGGAGGCGGCCACGGCGGCGACGTACACGGTGGGCGCGCCGGACGGGCTGTGGGACACTGGGATCACCTGCAGACCGACTACGCGGAGTGGGTGAAGACCAAGACCTTCCACCCGGGCGACAAGATCAGTGCGTGATCGATCGAGCTCCGTTATGTCTTCTCTTTGATCGAATCCATCTCTCGCTCGTCGTCGTCGCCGTCGACTGATGCATCATGATCCGTTCGTGCGTGTGTGGCAACGTTCGCGTACTCGCCGGAGCTGCACGACGTGGTGGAGGTGACGTAGGCCGGCTACGACGCCTGCTCCAGCGCCAACAACATCTCCGCCTTCCGCACCGGCAACGATGTCGTGCCACTCGCCGCCGTCGGCACCCGCTACTTCCTCTGCGGCCTCACGGGCCACTGCAGCAACGGCATGAAGATCCGCGTCTACGTCGTCGCAGGGGGCGCCACGCCAGGCCCAGCCCCCGCGGCGTCTTCCACCCCACCGCGGCCTTGCCCGCCGCTGCTAGGCTCGGCTCCGGCCTCCTTGTAGCCGTCGTGGCAGCGGCCTTCAGGTAGTCGGCCAGACGTACGCTAGCTCTTCGATTCGGTTCTGATTTCTGCATCGCTTAATGTCCTGGCAACTTTTTACCGCTATATACATACACTGGCTGAGTGCCTACACTGGCTGAGTGCCCGTGCATTGCAACGGGAGCAAAAAAAATATAAAATTACATGTTTCACTGTGCAAAGCTAATGTAAAATAATATCACATCAGTTTACTATGCAATAAAATAGTTCTACTTAAGTATAAATTGTGTCCTACTGACCACACAATCAATGTTGAGGACCTTACAAAAAAATGCCGAGGAATGAAAAAGATAACTTTAACCAAATATCATGGCACTAATGAAACCAACATTAATTAATTGTAAGCCATCCTGCCAGAAAGAATAACACTTGCGCTACTGGTACTCACAAAACGGTTAGCCATGTCAAATAAAATGTGCTAGCAACAATCCCTTGGCTCCTATGGGAAGAGAACATCACATGTTAATGATAGTTCCTTCCACTAGAAAGACAATCTTGCTCCTTGAATGATTAAAAGAGAAGGACAGGAACAAGAATTTCAGAAAAAAAAAGTTATGCAGATACACCCCTTTCAAACATGTGCCATTACTATTGAAGTATTGATGCAGCATATTCCATCCATACAACAGATTGTGTTACCAAAGGATGCACTTCCTGTGCAATTATTCTTGTACTAATATTTGCAATAAGCAAAACTATGCCATCTCTTACATATCCTACATCCAGTTTGTGCACACATAAACACACCATTTAGCTCATAGTAGAGAAGTATAATTGCCAAACATGGGAAATGCAAGCAATAAACAATGTTGAAGTTTCTGCTCCATCTCCTTTCTCAACATGGCGAGAATTCTTGATTGTGACAATTGGCCTGAATTCAATGAAAGAGGAGTATATTACCAATTTTCCATTTCACATAAATCAACAATATCAACAGGCCTTTACAAGACCATGAATTCTTGGGATTAAATAGATGGAATAGCACATCCGGTTAGCATAAGGAGAAATAGAGCTTACTTTAATCCCATGAACCAACCATGGCACTTACCTTGATAAATGCAATGTATGTATCATATTGAAAAAAAGGTTTTGTGTTCAAAACTGAATTCTTGGGAACAGAGAGCACCATAGCATGAATGATGAGATAGGAAGACCTGGAGCTCTATTTCCATATTCAGGAAGAAAAAGGCCCCACGTAACTTTAGAAGTATTAGGTTTAGAACACCTAAGTTGAACTAAGAAACAAGTTGGTATTAAGAACACCAAAAGAAAAATGAAATTGTAGCTTATAGACCCGCACTACCAAAACTGAACAAATTACAATGACAATATGCACTCTGAGGCATTTGAACATTACATATATCATATTAGTGCTTTCTGTTAACTAACACCATTGTGCATATGGTCTTCTTATCTATTCTTTTTTATAATAAAGCTGCTTTAAATGGTATTTTTGTATTTTCATGTTTTTGTGAGGAAGTTCCTTTACGACATCAGTTAAAAATCTTAGCAAAGAATATCTGGTTGAGAATATTTAGAAATGTAATAAGAAATTTTCTTACGCCATATTTTAGTAGTAACAAGGGCATTAGAGCGCCGAGTCTAGTTATTAGAACACACCATACCTGCGTGCTAAACAGCAACTGAGATATTGAACAATTGTGAAATCGCATAAAAAGGATGGCACCAGAAGCCAAAATTATCATCTCATGGCTGAATTGTTGTCATCTTATCCAGAAGATTGTGTCCAATTATCCCGTATCTAATATCACATAATGTGAAACTTGGTGTACAACTTTATGCTGCTCTGAAACAGTGTAATTAAAAGTATCAGATTCTTCTGATTTATAGATAGCAATATAGCATAGTACCTATAGGTCATGGTCCCATGGCTTTAGTACAACCCTGACTTACTTTCCCAAATGATAGTCAGGGTGTGTTTGGGTCACCCCTCCTAAAGTTTAGTGACTAAACTTGAGTCACTTTTAGTCACTAAAATGCCAAACACCCACACTAAAGTTTAGGGGTCACTAAAGTTTAGTGGCTTTTAGTCACCAAGGGGATAGCTAACACTACGCCAGATTTGCACATCACTACCGGCATCATCACTGCCGGATTTGTGAGAACCGACAGTGATGTACCTTCACTGTCGGTTATGAGCTTGAAAATCAAAAAATGATTGGGGCTGGGCTAAAACCGGCAGTGAAGGACCACATCACTGCCGGTTTGTGGCTTGAACCGGCAGTGTTTTGGCGGGCACTCATCACTGCCGGTTTAAGCCAAGAGCCAACAATGATTGGGCTCTATCACTGTCGGTTCTAGCCAAGAACCGACGGTGATAAGCCTACAACACAAAAAGGCTGCAGCCGTCCTCTCATTCCTCTTCTCTTCCATCCCGAGAACAGAGGCGCGCGTTTGGACCCTTCCCTCCATTGTTGCAGCTGCTCTTCACCATGAAGCTAGTGCTTGGATTTTGAAGAATGGCTTGATCTTTTTGCTTTAAGGTTAGTAACAAACATCCACTCCTTTGATTTTGTTGCTTAATTAGCTTCGTTTTGATGGCTACATTGCTTGATTCTCATTCTAGTTCTTTCTCCATTCTAGAGAGCACTTTTCCAATTGAACATTTGTGCAAGGCTCAAATTGTGGTGAATCCATTATCCAAACGGTTGGTGTCTATGAACACATTTAAATTCCTAGCTAATTATTCTATGGTGGTCAAGATCATCATTGTTAGTATGTGATGCTATAATTAGTTCTTAGAAGTAGAGTAGAATAGATATTCTTCATTATTGCGCAATAATTATTTTTTACTACAATTTTCAATTTACAGGGCCAGGGCTACCAATTTCAATTTTTCAATAATTAGTGTACAATAATGTTTTTCCAAAAATGGTACTTTCGAGCTACAATTGTTGTTCATGAAGCTCGATTTCTTATTAATTCTTTGTAATTATTGTCTCAGTATTTTTTGTGTAGAGATGGATCGAGAGTGGATGCATCTGTCCTGAATGGACAAGCGGTACATGCATGGCGTCAGCCAATTTATCACCGATGTCAAAGCCCATGCTGAGAATGGGAACCTTGTCTTCTGCCCATGTAAAGATTGCAAGAATCATAAGGAACTTTCATCAAATTGAGTCTATACGATCGCACTTGATTATCAGGGGGTTCATGCCAAACTATACGATATGGACTATGCATGGTGAGGTTGGTGTGAATGTTCTGCAGGAAAATGATGATGATGTGGACATGCCTGACGTAGTCATCCACGATGCTGACGTGGAACCCGGTGTCAATACGGAACCTATGGCCACAGTTAATAATGTGTTTAGGAACACGCTAGCTGACGACACCGAGGATAACGATAGGCATTTCTCAGCTGCTACGTAATGTAGAGACCGGATGTCTTAGTGAAAGACATCTGAGAAAGCTAGAGAAAATAAGACAAGATGGCAAAACACCATTGTATAGGAATTGTCCAATGAGCAAACTGGAAGCCGACATCATGCTGTTAGAGTTCAAATCGACAAACGAATTGAGCGATAAAGGCTTCGATCAGTTGTTAGGTATAATAAGGAAAATGCTCCTAGAAAAAAATGAGTTGCCAGAAAAGACATACTTGGCCAAGCAAATGATCTGCCCCATCGGTCTCGAGGTTGAAAAAATCCACGCGTGTTCCAATGATTGCATATTGTACCGTGGAGAAAAATACAAAGACTTGAACAAGTGCCCCAAGTGTGAAGCTCCACGGTACAAGGAAGGGCCGTCAGATGAGGGTACCAAGACCAGAGGAGGTCCCATAAAGGTCGTTTGGTATTTCCCTATAGCTCCCCGGGTGCATAGGTTGTTTGCATGTGCAAAGTCAGCCAAGCTGTTGCGCTGGCATGGCGAAGAGTGTAAGAAAGATACAATGATGAGGCACCCCGCCAATGGGCATGACTGGAGGACTGTCAATACTATATTCTATAAGGACATCGGTGGAGAGGTAAGATACTTTTGGTTTGCTTTGAGCACAGATGGGATGAATCCTTTCGACTAGGTTAGAAGCAATCATAGCACCTAGGCCAGTGATGCTCTATATATACAACCTTCCACCTTGGGTGTGTATGAAGTGGTCGTACATCTAGATGCCACTACTGATCCAAGGGCTAAGACAACCTGGGAATGACATCGATGTGTTTCTAGAACCAGTGATCGATGAACTAGTGGAGATGTTTGAAAAGGGTGTGCCGGATGTTTGGGACGAGTACAAAAAGGAACATGTCACGATCAAGGGAGTACTTATCGCTACAATCACCGACCTGCCAGGTCGAGGTTCATTGTCCGGAGAGAAGACAAAAGGCTCGTAACACCCAGGTTGTTACATCAAAGTAAGTCATAAAACTCGGTATTTAACTATACTAGCACATGGATACTATGGAAATTAAGGTTAGGATATGTTTACAAGTAAATTTTTTTGGGCTTAATAAGATGATCTACATACTTTTATGAGTTCTCATAGTATAGTAAGTCACAAAACTCGATATTTAACTCTACCAACACTTGGATAATATGAAAATTAAGGTTATGATATATTTTGAGAAAATATTAGTGTTTTTGTTATCATTTGCTCTCTCCCATACTTTTATGAGTTAGAGTATTATGTTAAGACATAGTGGGGAGTTCGATTCCAGGATAAATTGAAATGCATGACATGATCATTGGATAAAACTTCAAACGTACTTTACAGATATGAATTCAGGTAGAGCGTGTCCGCATGTTATAGAGTCTGATTCCAAGATGATTGAGAACACATGACGCGATTGTTGAACAAATCTTCTGAACTTTATGTCGTCCAAGCAACTAGACTATAAACAATACGCCCCGTAGCGCACAGGCATTTTTGCTAGTGTTCCTAATCTTTTTCCGCTGCTTCAGTCTTATGTTGCAGGTGTTTGTTTTATTCGAGCGTTTTATGTTCTTCGGCCGAGGGCCCCGAGCCGGCGAACGGGGGTGCATGGCTCGCCGGGGGCCTAGCGGACGGAGGCGCTGGGGGCAGCGGACAGGGGTGCTGCGGTCAGGGAGGCGCTAGGGCATGCTCATCGCGCGCGTGGGGCGGTGCGAAGGTGGACGCGGAAGGCTACGGGACGAGCTGGGGGCGTGTGGCTCGCTAAAGGGCTACCGGACTGGACCGGGGGGCGTGGGGTGAGGGCGAAAGCGGACGCAGGGGGGGGGGGGGGGCGTTGAGCACTTGAGCAGGCTTTCGGACGTGCGTGGGGGCGGGGGGGGGGGGGGGGGGGGGGGGCGTTGAGCACTGAGTCAGGCTTTCGGACGTGCGTGGTGCGCCGGACGCTAGAACATGATAGTGTCAAAACATATACGTTACAACTACCTGAAAGATGGCACCTTCCTTTCTCAAAGTTACAAAATTACACAACCTGTCATTCTGTATTTCCTATCTACAAGTCTAGTGCTACGTCTCCAAAAAGTGAAAACAATATTTGCATTATTAGGTGCTTTTATTTACGCACAAAACTGTACTAACAATGAACCATATAAATATAGAGTAACTTTTTTTTAACACATCATTTCATTAAGAAGAAAAGAGTGTACATAGAGTACAAGGGGAGAATAGTCCCCAATAAAAAACACACATAGCACAAAGGAACCTACAACCCAAAAACACAAACACTAACACACAAAAAAACCTACAGCCCGCACCTCTGAAGGCAGGATCAGTCACAAGTCCAAGACCTGATTAGAAACTCCTGTAGGCTCTTTGAGCTAGCCGAAAATTCAGAGAATCAAATTCAACCAGGACAAGTCATATATTTAGTCCCTTCCTCCACAAATAACTTAAATTGGAATGGTGCCTTTGTCTACGCATTATCCACTGTACATTTGCCATGACAACATCATGACTCAATATGAGGGCGGTACACCAGCAGACCTACAGGATTACATAAACACATCACTCTTCATCGTCATCATCCGGAATGGCAGTGTCATCGTCAGTACCTTGTAGAAAAGAGTGTGCACATCTTCGCCAAGCTCGGCCAGCCTTGTGCTCAGCTTCTCAACCTTAGTTTGTTCCTGACTGAGGCAGACGAGTTGATCATTCAGTACCACCTCTGTCATTAACAGCCTCTTCCTTGACTTGCGTTTTTATTCCTTCCACGTCAGGATACAGCACACTGCCTCCATGCCGCAAGGTTTTTATCTCAGAATCCAAGCGGTAGTTGGCATGCTCTAGGTTGTTGTAAGCATCTCTTGAGATCAGGCTGCGGCTCTTGAGATCAGACTGCGGTTTTACTAAAAGGTTTCTTTGGTTGTTAGCTTCAGCTTCAATCTGGGACTTCTCAGTTTTCAGTGCCTTCTGTTGTTTCATTCCCTCCAGTTCTTGTCTGAGGGCTTCCAGTCTGGACCCTTTATCGACTGCTTGGTTTCTGCGAAGTACCTATGGTGGTACCACCACCAGTTCTCACTAACTCTTCTGCTAACATTGCATTCCAACCCAGTAAGTCCTGATAGATGCCATTAAAAATATCAGTCTCAGCTTCTTATACTTTATTAGGCAGTGTCTAAAAAACACTAGCAACAACAGGCACCCAAAAACCAACCCATCAATCTAGAAACAATTATTTATGGCCATTAACAAGTTAACTTTAAGAGAACTATGTTATCTAAAATATTTTCTGAAGGAACTTTTCAAATGCGTGAGTTTGCATGAACCAACTTGTTTTGGGTTAATAAAAGGGTCCTCTTGCCAACCTAACCTCAGTGCTAACCAGAAGATTGGTTGATGGTACAGTAGTGTCTCAAGGAGCAAGCTCTAACTATTGAGAAATACACTAAAGTTTTATTACCACTAAGTCATATAACATATGTAGTGAAAAAACTAATTCAAGAATCACTTTCTGATGATATCATGCCAAGAAACCCTTCATGTTTTATAACTGCTTGGTCTTTACTTTGGATTACGAAACTGGTGTTAATGAAATTGAAACTATTGTCAGGTGTCCCAAAATAGAACTGACATTTCTTTTTTAATGGCAATGCACAAGAGATCATTCCTTAGCTTCGATTTTTTGAAGTAATTCAACAGGAAATTTTCTGGAGCAACAAAGGGAAACCTACCTGCATCTCATTGCACTGTTCCTCTACAAATGACTTTAGTCACTTCAAATACTCTCCATCGACCTCCCCATTCTTCTGCTCCGATTCAGTAGGAAGGACTGCAGTTGCAGTTTTTATCTGACTAATTATATCCATTATATTTTCTCTAATATCATCCTCAAGCTTACTAAAGAAATGAACAAACTGTGAATCAAATATCTCTGATAGGATAGGGTGTTGGTCATCTTTATTTGTTCCATACTGTTCAATCTCTTGGAAATCTGACATGGTATTTGCACTTTGTTGGGAAAGCTCCTTGCAGTGATGCTGCTCTGACAACAGATGTGCCAAGCTTTTCCTTAATTCATCAAACCTCAACGTATGTTGGGAGAATGGGAGGCCAATCTTTTGACTTACAACACCTGCAACAGCAAAGGCATCACAACCCTTCTCATGGCTAGCATTGTACAGGATAGCAGCCAGCCCATGAACACAAGCACCTAGAACAACAAGGCATATTTTTAAGCACACTAGAAAAGGAAGTGCGCTTCTCAGCGCCCTACCAATCTACCATGCAAATTTATCTACAATTCTTTTAAGTATATGATATTCATAGAATCAGAACACAAATATTGCAGCCAAATAGGACTGAAGCATTTACTTTTGTAGTCCACAAATGAGCAAACTATTTTTTTAGACAATTTTCCATAGTAGGTGTACAAATAATTCTTGCAGTGTTGAGAAGGCCCTTGCCATAGCAAGTACAACAGGGCACAAGGATTACTCAAACTAAACTTAATGCATACACTATTCCAGATTAAGTTGTCCAATTGCCTTTGATGTCCGTGCACTGGATAGTTCTCAGTCATTGGGTCTTTTGGTTGTACTTATTTGGATACAGAAACAAATAAGACTCCAATAACAGAAAGCAATAACAGGCTAACATTTGGAATACTGTTACAAAAATCCAAATCTTAAATATTAGTTCGCTGCACACTACACAGTTTGCTTAATAAAAGTTTAGGTCAAAACCAAATTCTTTTTTGAAATCATAGGTCGAAACCAAATTCACAAACCAGTGAATAGGACACGGCCAATTCACAAACCAAAATCACAGGTCAAAACCAAATACTTATTTACTGCTGGCTGGTTTGGTGTGAGAGAAAAATACTGTTCCAGCTTATAATCCACGAAACGAACAGGCTTTGATTGACAGTAAGAGCAGAGCCATGAGACTGAACAAAGTCCAATAGAGGATCAGGGGTGTCAGGTTGTTTCTCTAGAAGATAAGATACTGTTGGGTCATCCAAATTCACATATTCTTGTGCAGATCCAGAGAAGTTAAATGGACATAGGGCACTCAAACACTCGGTGGGGAAAAAATCTAGGAACATAGAAGGGATCTCACATCTTCATCAAAATCTCACAGTTGAATTCGACACCATCATCCTGCTCTTCCTCGTAGCGTAGTTGCCATTGTTTTGCTCCTGCAAGGAAGGAGTATGTGATAACACATTAGGAACCGTGCAGCACCGTAATATGTGAACAAATCGCGGTAGCAGCGGCCCCAAACTGGTGTTGCCAAGAGAAAGGAGGAATTGGAGACTGCGACCCTACATCCTCAAGGGCGTCTTCTAGAAATCCTCATCCTGCTGGTCCTTATCGTCTAGGGGATCGGTATTCCTAAGCAATCGATTTCAATCTAAATCAGGAGCAAGCCAGGTGGGCTGGAGGAACTAAGCATCGGGGGTCATGGAAGGAGATGTAAGGAGCAAGGAGGGGGAAACCTGACCTCTTGCTTGTGGTGGCACGGGCGACGTGGTCGATGAAGATGGGTGGTTCGTCGATGTCAGGGTTATGGCCAGACGCAGACCGCCAGATCTGGAAGCTGGGACGCCGCCCTCGTGGCAGCCGCCGGCGCAACCCTGGCACGCCATCGCCTCCCTGCCATTTGCATCATCGGCGGACAGCATCGAACTTCTCTATCCCAGACCTTGGGCGCCGTGGAGCTCACGCGGCTCCCCGCGGTCCAGCGATGGCGGAGCCATGGACCCGTGCGGCGAGCAGCCAGGTGCGGCAGTGGCGACGCGTAGGGCGGCGACGGGGAGAAGAGAGAAAGGAGATAGAGGGAATGAGGCCCAGAAGGAGAGGTCGATGGCGACGCGGCGGCCAAGCAGTACCGGCGCATTCGTGACCCAGCGCATGGAACCAAGCCTCGTGGCCGTCCGCCGATATCAGCCCCCGCTCCTGCACCCATTGCCGATTCTCGTCGGTAACAAGCACAACGTGCCACGTCAGTGACGGCGGCGACCGCCGACCGGCGAGCACCGAGGGGTGGCGGCGGGGTGAAGAGAGAGGCGGAGACAGGAACGGTTGGGGATGGGAGTGGTGTCACCGCAAAAACGCTTGTGGGGTCGGTCCCCCCCCCCCCCCCCCCCCCCGATGGTGCCATTATAATTTTACACGAGTATTATTCCCATTCGTCTATTTGAAAACTATATTAT
Organism: Miscanthus floridulus; assembly: GCF_019320115.1. Taxonomy (NCBI): domain Eukaryota; kingdom Viridiplantae; phylum Streptophyta; class Magnoliopsida; order Poales; family Poaceae; genus Miscanthus; species Miscanthus floridulus. Next base: position 35,102 of record NW_027097319.1, read on the forward strand.
TATAATTTTTTTTTAACTTGAATCATGCCATTTTTAACGTATTCGATAGTATTGGGCCTACGCGTATGTGACTAAAGGCTAATGTATTTTCGTATAACCCAGACTACTCCGGCCAGGTGCCTACAAGTTGAAAACCATCAACGGGGAGGTCTTCACCAATGCCTGGAACATCAAGCAGCCTACGTCACTTTTACCCCTAAATAAACGCATACTTTCTCTTATTAGTCTTGTCATTGAAATCCCCGATCTTTTGTGACATCCACCCCCTACAAGTGTAAGGGGTCGGGCCTCACTCGGGGGCTGGTATGAGTACATTTATCCTACGAACATTCTCTGTGTCTGCCCTCCTTTCTCACGGGAAATCCTAAGAGCTAGGATTTCGGGAACAAGCTCTGAGTAAAACTGAGCGGACTGGGAGGCACCTACGCCCCAGCGGCTACAACGCCTTTAGTCACCAGTGTGATCAGAGCTAGCTCACCCGCACTCCAAGCTTTTATGACCTTAACTATGGAAAGAGTCGGAATGCACTAAACCCATTTTGCAAAAAGAGAGAGAAGAACAAAAAAGTTGTTTGCTATAACAAAGAACTTGTCCTGTTTTCGCACAAGTTCATCGCTCGGCTCATCTGCCCAACTAAATTCTCATGCGGGATACTCTCGTCCTCTACTTCTGCAGGAAAATCTTGTCTCAACAGGAAACACAAGTCGACTGGATGGCTGGGCTACTGTCGAGAAATGGGTCGATCGAACGGCCCAAAACTGCCGCTAAGAGATAAGCACCCTTACTTACATTACATATTAAATTCATTACCGAGCCTCCAACCCCAGCAACGGCAGGGGATCGGACATCGCTCGAGGGCTGGCAAGAGAGTCTACTCGCTAGACACTTCTCTTTGCCCGACCTCTCCTTACGTTTAAAAATTGGAGGCACGGTGTGCGGGCATAAACTTTGAGTAAAACTGGGCGAACCGCTAGAACCCTATGCCCCGACGGCTACGGCGTTTTTGTTCACCAGCATAATTGAAGTCTTTGTCCCCGCACTCCAAGCTTGAGCATCCACCTTCTTGAGAAGGGTTCGGACGGGCCTACTTGTAGAATTTCCATCAAGAAAAGCTGTCAGGTCGCCCAAGCCGATCGAACGGCTCGGATCACTGCCAAGAGACAGAAACGGAAAGCTAGGAAGCTCATGCAAGTTACACCGGCCCCATCACGAATGTCAGACCTGAACCCTGCACGGACATGTTTGGTAAGAGCTCCCAGAACCCATCACTCGCACCATCGAGGTAACGTTACCGACCCCCGCTATTTCTTTATCCTCATTCATTCAATCATCCCGTACATCCAAACATTGCACATGCAATTGCTGCATCGCAATGCTTCGCGTCGCGTAACGAAGTGGCACTCGTCTCATTCGATATGAATGGCGACAGACCAAGGTTTGAAGGCCAGCCCATGAAGGGCTCGAGGCTGCCTCGTGTCAAACAAAGCCAGGGGACAAAAACTGAGATAAGCCCCAGTGGCCTTGCCTGACCCCGCTCAGAAGCGGACAGAGACATCTCGACCTTTCTCGTTTGATTCTAACCTTGAGCCAAACCCACAGAATCTCCATCGAGGAGAGGCCAATGGGCCACCCGAGCCTATCGAATGGCTCGGGCATCTGCCGGGGGGCGGTTTAAGAAATAGTGGAATGCCACATGAGGGATCTACCAACCCCGTCAGCGGATGACGGACCCGGATTCCACTTGAACATGCCCGTTAGTGAGCTCACCGAGCGCGACGCTTGAGCCATCAAGGCAAGTGTCGTTAGCTCAGCCCCTCTAGTTGCGGAAACCAAGGATAGGGTGATGCACGAATCATGGTCGACCCCTTCTGAACCCCACGGGGCTCAGGGGGCTCGAGCCGCTCGATCCTACATCGAAAGGCCAAGGTTCGAAGGCTTGCTCGCGGAAGGCCTGAGGCCGCCTTGTGTTGAACAAAGAGCCAGGGAGGAAAACATAGATGAGCCTCAACAGCATGCGTCTGTCCCGCTTAGAAGCGGACGAGGCCGTCTCAACCTTCTCGTCCGATCCTAGCCTCTAGCCAAGCCCATAGAATCCCCATTGAGGGGGAATATGTTGGAAGGCAGGTTAAGGAGCAACGGAATACCCCTCATAGGCTTTGCCGATCCCGTCACAGGTGATGGTACTGGATTCTGTTCGAACATGCCCGCTAGTAAGCTCACTAAGCACGTCACTCGAGCCATCGAGGCAGGTGGTGTTAACTTAACCCCCCCCCCTCGATTGTGAAAACTATGGACGGGGCGATAGTCACAAAAACAAGCCGACCCTTGATCGAATCCCCGCCATGCGTGGGGGCTCAAGGAAGATCGGACTTACAAGGAGACCGAACGCACAGTTGCAGAACGATAGCTAAAATCCTAAGGAAGGGGTACATGTGAATATAAGAGTAGTTTCGCTATCCTCTCTTCGGTCTTCAGTAACATTCGACCCAGCAACTGCAAGGGGTCGGATCTCACTCGGGGGCTGATAAAAGTATAAAAGACCTTTTTTCGAAACAGTCGCTGTGTCAGACCTCTTTCTCACGTTAAGGCTAGTGGCAAGGTTTGTGGGAATGAATAATCGAGCGTGCCTGGTCAGACTGCAAAAAACCCACGCCCCGATGGCTATGGTAACTTTGCTCACCAGCATAATCGAAGTTTCCCTCTTACACACCTTGGGCCCTACGGTCTTAACGAACGAAAGGGTCGGATTGCATGAGCCCCTTTTTTGAACACGAAAAGGGAAGAAAGAAAGTTCAATCAAACGAAGCGAAATTATGAATTTGTTTAAACAAAATGAAATTACTAAATGAAACAAAATTATGCATGAGCCCCTACGGTCGATACTCTCAGCATAGTGGGAGCGGGCAATGACAAAGGCTTGGGTAATCCTAGAACGAAGAGCTTCTCTCTCGAGCTGGCGCACCCGCGCCGTGATATCTACGGTTGTAGAGGCCACAAGTGAGTTGGTTCCCTCTGGCCGCGCCACCTCCTAGTCATCGCTCTCCTCCTAAAGGATCCCTCATGTCTTAGCAAGCTCCATGACCAGCCCGGTAGAGACGCTCTTGACCTCCAGCCTTTGGGCTACCGTGGTTCCAAGATCGGCCCAGAGGGAGCTGACCCCTGACGCACCTCGTCACGCTCTCGGATGGCCTGGTCACGCTCCTCACGGGCCGCGCCATGCTTCGAGTGGAGTCTCTCCATAGTCTGGCGTAGCTCGTCCCGCACCTTGCACAGCCAGGCTATCGCCTCGGCGTCCAGGCTCGCCCTCTGCTGTAGGGCCACGGACCTCTCCTTGGCTCCCAGCTTGAGCTCCCGCTCCTTCTCCACCTCAGTCAGGAGGTCGAGGACCCGTTGGCGGGCCTCGGCGTCCCTATGGAGCAGCCCGTCCCACTCCTTTCTGACGTTGGTGCCCTCCTCCTTGTCCTGCCGCGCCCTCACTGATAGATCCTAGAACATCTTCTCGGCATCCTCCGTGTCCCGACACACCTCGGCCTCCCACTGCCGGAGTCTAGCCGCCTCCTCAGCCAAGGGAGTCAGCTCGGCCACCTGCTATTGGGTGGCAGCAAGCTAGGCGTTCACATCTCCGCATAGCCAGGCCTCTTCGGTGAGGCGGTCGCATTCCACCTTCTGCTCGCGGAGAAACCAGGATTTCTCTTGGCTACGAACGATAAGGGACTGAAAAGAAGATCAATGTCAAGACATAAGAACACATGTAGAAAGAAGAAAGCGAGAGGGGAGATTAAGTAGATACCCGGCCAGTAGGAACGATGACATCATGGAGGATGCCCCTGGCCTAGTTTAGGACTTCCATCATGGCCGAGATCCCTTCGTTGAGACTCTCCCACTCTATGCTCTCGATAGCATCATCGAGCGAGAAGAGTATCGACGATGGGTCTTGAGGATCCGTACGGGCGAGCGGTGACTCACCCCGCACGGGCGAGCGACTGCCCCTTGATGTCAGGGCCAAGGGCGACCCCCCGCTGGTCCTCTCCACCACAGTCATGATGCCTGATGACCCTTCGGTTGTGTTCCTCTCCATCCGACCCATGTCGGGTGCCTTCACCTGGGTCACTGATGGCACGGATCACGCCACATTCCTGAGCACCATCGCGGTTGCGTCTAGCTTTGCCTGGCTTGTCATAGTCGCTGCCACCTCCATTTGCGTCGGAGGGGCCTCGACCGATGGCGTCACGCCAACAGTGGTTGACGCCATGAGTGTGAGTGGCAGCTCTGTCCGCTCCAATGTCAGCAGTGGAATCGCTTCCGTCGTCAGTTGCTCAACGCCCTCCGAGGGTGTTCCCTCAGCCTCAGCGATAGTTTGTCCCACCGAGGGCACAGGCACCACCACGGGCGGTGCCTGACTGACCGATGAGGCTGGGATGCTGTCTTCGCTCCTGCCCAAAGTAAGAGCGACGTCGGGCGATGGCCAACGTCTCGCCTGAAGGACGACACTCTTCTTGGGCACCAGCGCCAAGGAGGTGCCCCGTCTCAAGACTCTGCAAAAGTTAAAAGGCATAAGTCACACTGCAAAATAGAGCAAAACAGAGAAAATAGAGGAGTTGGTGACTTACTTCGGTGCTGTTGGGAGGTGGAGGTGTTTTGGGGACGAACCCCCAGGTCCCTGCTCCGCCTCCTCGGGACAGGGCTGTTTTGCGCCTGCCCCCTACTCTTGGGCCGAGGGGCTCACCTCCCTGGCATCTAGGGGCATTGTGGTGGAGCCACTCCCCTCCCTCGACACCTCGGACGTAGTGGTAGATCCGCCCACCCTCGTCGACTCTTGGGGCATGGCGACGGGTCTGCCCGCTCCCACTAGCACCTCAAGAGCGGCGGCAGATCTGCCCGTCCCCGTTGATTCCTAAGGCACGATGGCGGGGCCGACCCCTCCGCTGCCACCTCGGGCGCGGCCGTAGATCCACCTGCCCCTGATGGTTCTAAGGACAGGCCGACGGTCCGGCCCACGTCCTCTGGCCTCACAGCCGCACCTTCCCTCGCGTGGAATAGGAAGGGTCCCTGCATGGATGAGTGGGTACCTGTCAGTATATCCTTGCTCCCTAGGTCATCCCACTCGGCGTTGTCTACTACCTCATCTTCTTCTTCCTTGTCATCGTCATTGTCACTGTCGGTTTCTTCACCGCGCTCCCACGCACACAACTTCTGTTGTTTCTTCCCCCTCTCGTCCTCCTTCTCCTTCCGCTGCCGCTCGACCATGGTGCGGTTGGCCACCGTCACGACCCGATCCTTCGGTAGTGGAGCTGGGTGGTCTTGGAAAATGAGTCTCTTCTGTTGGTCCCCCTATTTCAAAATCAGCATGAAGGGGTCGGGAGTTCAATTAAAAAGGAGTCACGAGGAAAGAAAACTTACGAAGGCAATGTACCCCGGTTCTGGTCGCATTGGGGGTGCCCCAGTACCGGATACACAAAATCAAGGACAGCGCTGACGTCATCCAACGGAGGCTCCATCGCCTCCTTGATGCGCTGCGCCACTTCAGAGGGTGAGAGCACTTCCTCGGCAAGCATCGTCCGTGTAGGGGAAGCACACGCCTCATCAGCGGTGCCACTCTTTGCATGTGGTAGGCGTCGATGATCCCTGACCCCTTCACGCCCTTCTCCTTTAGGATCCGGATGGCGGTGAGATGGTTTTGGATTCTCTTCTTGTCCTTCTCCGGGACTCCCCACTTCCTCCAAGATTCTAGGACCTCCTCGATGAGGCACCCAGTGAACTCCGGCAAGGGGGCAACTACATCATTCCTGACGTAGAACCAATGCGAATGCCACCCCTTGTTGGAGGTTGATAGACGCATCGGTGGGTACTCGTTGACCTGGTTGTTGCAGAGCTAGATGCCAGCGCATCCCATCGGCACGTTCAGCTCTTGACTCTTCTCCAGCTTCTTTAGGAGGGTGACAGCAAAGAAATACCACCGTGGGTCGAAGTGGGGACTAATCCCCAGGAACCCCTAACATAGGGTGACAAACGCCGCAATGTGCTGGATCCCATTGGGATTAAGGTGCTGCAGCTCCACCTTGTAGTAATGTAGTAACCCCCAAAGGAACTTGTGGGTGGGGGTGGCGAATCCCCGCTCATGGAAATGAGCGAAGGACACAACGTAGCCTTTGGACAGCAACGACATGTCCTCATTGCCGGGCAGCCGTAACTCCTCGGTGGTAGTCCACGTGCAAAGAAGGCCACGGTGAACGAGGCCCTCCAGGCGCTGGAGGGTGATATTGGATCTGCACCATGGCTCCATTGAACAATTAGGGGTGGGTGGATGCAAACTTGACAGCAGCTAAGATGTGGATGCGGGAGGCTTAGGTGATTGGCGGCAGAGGTCGTAGATGCAAAGGCAAGGAGGCAATGTACGAAACCCTAGGGGCAAACCCTTTGGTTTTATAGGGGCGACGAATGCGAGGAAGGCAACCGTCTGCCTAGATCTCCATGCCTACCATGATTCACCACCATGTCACCATGCGGGGTATGCGCCCCTAATCCCTATCCTTTCCCTCCAAAGTCACACCGAACGTTTTGCCTTCTCGGGCAGACCAGGACTCTTTACCAACAAAAGGACACAGATCGAAAAGCGTTCCTCCAGCCTGGCTAGGCCTAGGAGTTTTAGGGTTGGCCCATCAATGGTTTTGACGGCCATCCTAAAGCACCCTTATGACAAAGGATGGGCTTGCAAGTGGCCAAAACTCAGACGCATGAACTTCACAGGAGTCTCCGTTCGTGATCGAACCTTAGCCGGGCTGACCTTGGACGGATCCCCACGAACGGGACACCAGGGCCCCATTTAAGCTATCCGACTAACAACCATCAAATCTCACAGCCATACCCACGAGGGGGCTGAATCACCCCCTAGGTGATTCTGTCCGAATCACCCGGGGGCTCGGGGGCTACACTCGACAGGTGTGCTCGCACGCACCCTCTGGCAAGTCGAATCACCCCCCGGGCGATTCTATCCAAATCACCCGGGGGCTTGGAGGCTACACCCATCGGGTGCACTCACGTGCACCCTCTGGTAAGACAGAACACCCCTCGGGTGATTCTATCCAAATCACCTAGGGGCTCAGGGGCTACTGTCGGGGACCAAATACTGGGGTACCCAAAAAGGAGGAGCTAATAACCATCAAACATTGATGCTTCCAAATAGATAAGAGCGCGACTACACCTCTTGCCTAACGACCAAGGGCAACGTTCGGGGGCTAGCTTCGCCTCGTCCAACGTTTGAGGGCAGACTTCACCTCGCCCGACATCCGGGGGCTGGCTCCGCCTCGCCCAACGTCTGAGGGTAGACTCCACCTTGCCCGATGTTCGGGGGTAGACTCCTCGCCTGACCCTGAGGGCCTAGCTCCGCCTCGCCCGATGTCTAGGAGTAGACTCTACCTCGCTCGATGTTCAGGGGCTGGCTTCACCTCGCCCGACCCCTAGGGCTGGCTCCACCTCGCCCGATGTCTGAGGGCAGACTCTGCCTCGCTTGACCCCCGGGGGCTAGCTCACCTCGCTCGATGTCTGAGGGCAGACTCCGCCTCTCCCGACCCTCGGGAGCTGGCTCCACCTCGCCTGATGTCTAAGGGCAGACACTGCCTCGCCCGACCCCCGGGGGTTGGCTCCGGCTCGCCCGATGTCCGAGGGTAGACTCCACCACGCCCGACGTCTAGGACCGAGGGGTGGCGGCGGTGACCGCCGACCGACGAGCACCAAGGGGTGGCGGCGGGGTGAAGAGAGAGGTGGAGATAGGAATGGTTGGGGATGGGAGTGGTGTCACCGCAAAAACGCTTGTGGGTCGTTTTTTTCCGATGGTGCCATTATAATTTTACAAATTTTCACTAGTATTATTTCCATTCATCTATTTGAAAACTCTATCATTACAATTCTTCTTTAACTTCAATCATGCCATTTTTAACGTATTCGATAGCATTGGGCCTACGCGTAGGTGACTAAAGGCTAATGTATTTTCATATAGCCCAAACTACCCCTGCAACTTTCCTCCCTCCACTCACGCACGTCAGCTGCTCCTTCAGCCTCCAGCCAGCATGCATCACCCTCGCCTCTGGTTTGGCCGCAAGGAGATTGATGGCCTTGGCATTGCTGAGATGCACCTAGAGCACCAATAGGTGCGCTTGGAGCGAGCCCGTCCTCCCCGCTGCTTGGCTGGACCGAGCTGAGCCACCGTGCTCAGGCAACACCATGCCTCCCGCGCATGTGCCTTGTTGCTCCATGCCACGCCGCCTGGCCCACAGCGTGCTACCGGAGCTCGGCAGTGAAAGGTCCTAATATGGCTAGAGGGGGGTGAATAGTCTATTTAAAAATCTATAAATCAACTAGAGCAATTTGATTAGTATGACAAATAGCGTAATGCAAACTTGCTCTAGCTCTACAAGGGTTGCAAGCCACCTATCCAACAATTCTAGTTGCAATGATTACTTAGGCACCCAAACTTGCTATGTAACTACTCGCTAAGAGCTCTCAACCTTGCTACTCTAAAGAGCTCAACTAGATGAATGTAAATAATAAAGCAAGCTCTCAATTCTAATTACACTAAAGAGCTTGTATCAACTAGTTTGCAAGAATGTAAATAAGTGAGTAGGGTGATTATACCGCCGTGTAGGGGATGAACCAATCACAAGATGATTATATAGCCAATAACCGGGAGAATGCCAAAGACAAGAGACAATTGGTTTTCTCCCGAGGTTCACGTGCTTGCCAACACGCTACGTCCCCGTTGTGTCGACCAACACCTGGTGGTTCGGCGGCTAAGAGGTGTTTCACAAACCTCGTCCACACGATAGGACACCGTAAGAACCTACCCACAAGTGAGGTAACTCAATGACACGAGCAATTTACTAGAGTTACCTTTCGGCACTCCGCCGGGGAAGGTACAACTCCCCGCACAATCACCGAAGGCGGCCACAAACAATCACCAACTCATGCTGATCCTCCACCACTGCTCCAACCGTCTAGGTGGTGGCAACCACCAAGAGAAACAAGCGAAATCCGCAGTGCAACACGAATACCAAGTGCCTCTAGATGCAATCACTCAAGCAATGCACTTGGATTCTCTCCCAATCTCACAATGATGATGGATCAATGATGGAGATGAGTGGGAGGGCTTTGGCTAAGCTCACAAGGTTACTATGTCAATGAAAATGTGCAAGAGTTAGAGCTTCAGCTGGCCAAGGGGCTATAAATAGAGCCCCCATCAAATAGAGCCGTTATACCCCTTCACTGGGCAAAATGCGCTCTGACCAGACGCTCCGGTCAGACTGACCAGACCCTAGACTCAGCGTCCGGTCCACTGACTTTTGCCATGTGTCACTCTGAGTTAAAACTAAACCGTCAGATCACAACGGCTACGTGCTGACCGGACGCTCCGGCTAAACTGACCGGACGCTGGAGCCTCAGCGTCCGATCGAGTATAGTAAGGGTCCAAATCCATTTTTCCTCGACCGGACGCGTCTGGTCCACCTCGACCGGACACAACCTAGCGTCCGGTGGTTTACCCTAGCTACTGTACCGCCAGGTCAGCGCGACCGGACGTAGGCAGTTAGCATCCGGTGCATTCAGATCCAGCGTCCGATCACTTGATCGACGTTGGCATCTCCTCTGTCTTCTTCACCCTTGCTCAAATGTGCTAACCACCAAGTGTATCACCTTGTGCACATGTGTTAGCATATTTTCACAAATACTTTCAAGGGTGTTAGTACTTCACTAGATCCTAAATGCATATGCAATGAATTAGAGCATCTAGTGGCACTTTGATAACTGCATTTCGATACGAGTTTCACTCCTCTTAATAGTATGGCTATCTATCCTAAATGTGATCACACTCACTAAGTGTCTTGATCACTAAAACAAAATGGCTCCTACATTTTATACCTTTGCCTTGAGCCTTTTGTTTTTCTCTTTCTTCTTTTCCAAGTTCAAGCATTTGATCATCACCATGCCATCACCATTGTCATGATCTTCGTCATTGCTTCATCACTTGGAGTAGTGCTACCTATCTCATAATCACTTTGATAAACTAGGTTAGCACTTAAGGTTTCATCAATTAACCAAAACCAAACTAGAGCTTTCAATCTCCCCCTTTTTGGTAATTGATGACAACCCTTTCACAAAGATATGAGTTTAAGTTCATTTGAATCCATGTTGCTTGCCCAAGCATATCTACCATGTGTAAAGGTAATGGACAAGTTTCATGAACTCCAAATGGTAGTAATTGCACCCCCTACATATGTGCTAAGAGTTTGAATTGTAGCTTGCACATATGCTTAGATAGGAAATATAGGAGTCAATTTCTACCAAGTGATGCTAAGGTATAAGAGATTGACCTTTGAAGCGTGATACCAATCGGAGTGCACCAATATACCATCCTTAGCATCATTAGTAACTAGACATACACAAAAACTAGAATACCCCATGAGATCAATATTAAAAGCAAGGGTCTAGTTTTCATAATGTGAGCATGAGTCTAGTTACTTTAGCCTATGCATGCTAGTTTTTCATTTCATCATTCAAACCTATAACTAGCATACACCACACAAGCATGGATATTAAAATTAAGAACTTGTAACATGCGAGCAAATATATGAAATGTTCATTCAAATGCATCATACAAGTTTATGAGCTTGCTCCCCCTACTTGTGTGCTCAAAATTTTAATTGATCCCTTTCCTTTATCATATCTCTCCCCTATCACTCATATCTTTGTTTTCTCTCCCCCTTTGGCAACAATTAGCACAAAAGGTGAGCTCAAATTATAGATAGGTTGGAGTGAAACCATGTGAAATGAGGATCATTTTCCCAATTTGGTTCAATCTAGATTACTTGCAAAAGATATTTAACTCGGTTTGATCCAAGGACAAGCTTCTTCACACCTCTAAATAAGGGTTATCTTGTACCATGTTGAGTTAAACACTTATAGCTCATTTTCTAAATCAAACACTAGGTTTACAAGCCCACAAACATGTCATATGCTACCACTAGATCATTTTAAGCATACAAGCAATAGTGGTACCATACAAGCATCAAATTCATTTGATTTCAATGAATGAGCCTAGTATATGATAGGAATGACTAGATGCACTATACAAGTCCTTAGCAATGGATGGATGACATGTCAATCAACTTTACCTTGCTTTGCTCGAAGGAGAGGCATGTCATATAGTGGGGGTGCATCAACACATATTGGAGAAGTCAAGTATGTTCAATTCATTCCTTAGCGTGCAAAACCTCTTCTCATCAAGTGGCTTGGTGAATATGTCGGCAAGTTGATCTTCGGTGCCCACACTCTCTATGCAAATGTCCCCTTTTTGTTGGTGATCTCTTATGAAGTGGTGACGGACATCTATATGCTTTGTTCTTGAGTGTTGAACCGGGTTGTTGGTGAGCTTTACGGCACTTTCATTGTCACATAGCAATGGCACTTGCTTGAACTTGATTCCAAAGTCACTCAAGGTAGCCTTCATCCAAAGTAATTGAGCACAACAACTACCGGTCGAAATGTACTCCGCTTCGGCGGTTGAAAGTGCTACACTATTTTGCTTCTTTGATGACCAAGATACAAGTGATCTTCCCAATAGTTGACATGTGCCCGATGTGCTCTTTCTCTCAACTTTGCATCCTGCATAATCGGAATCCGAATATCCAATCAACTCAAATCTTGCTCCTTTGGGATACCATAATCCAACATGTTGTGTATGCTTCTGTTGACACCATTTTTTGCACGTGTCAAAATGATCAGAGTGGGCTAATCGGTAGGTGGAAAGTTACTATATACGTTGACAGCCGATGAAAATCAGCTTGTAAAGATGGTTGCCGATGAATGGTGGTGATCGATGGAAAAGTTGATTTACTCGGGCGTTGCCGATAAGGTTGGAGATGTTATTGTCGATGCCGATGAAGGGAGGCTTGAAGACTACTGTCGATGAAATAGGAAGTATGCCGATGGAAAGGAGGTTGGTGAGATTTCCATCGTAATTGGAGCGGACAGGGAAATAGATAGGAGTTGATTTCCTTTTCTATATTTGTTAGAGTATGATTCATGTAAAGAGTCACGTGTTTCCTTAGATATGGACTTGGTGTCCTAGTTGTATTTTGGTTATGTCTCTTTAGATCAGGGTATAAATATAGATTGAGGGGCAATGTAATGGATATATCAATCAATATCAAAACCAATTTTTACTCCTATTTGCATCTACTTACTTTTCGGCGACTTCGTCAATTTGCATATTTTTTCCTTTTTACGAGTTCTCATTGATTCGGCGAGTTGCATCGCTTCAGTGCGACCTTCGGCGATTCTCGAGTTCCGCGTGAGTACCTCTTGGCCGTGACTTCTAGGCGTATCGCTGTTGTCAGGACCAAAGTGCTCGTATCTTCATCCTTGTCGATTAACAGGTCAAATCGACTGACACGCTTTGGATATCGATTCGGGTATTAGCCCTTTGTGTTTGCAGATCCACTTTTGCATCAACACATCTTTTGGCACGCCCGGTGGGACTAATCAATCTGATCAATATGTTCAATTCCGAGATCGATTCAGGGAACATTATCGCGGTATTAGAAGAAGATCTTTAGGAAGAGCAGAGGCAGGCCATGGAAAAGGCTGTAGAAGAATACAGGCAGCTTTGTCTGAAATCGTTTAGCCAGAACAAGAGTGGACAAGTCATCCAGAAGCAAGATTTGCCGTTGCCTCGGCAGGTTACCTTTGACTCCAATCCTGGTAAACTTCAAGAGATGGTTAATTCTGCAGTAAATCATGCTTTGATTAATCATTCCAATGTGCTGTCCAATACTGTTCATAATGCTGTGGTTCGAACTCTCAAAGAAAGACAAGCGTCACCACATTACGTTGGGCCTACCTATCACCAACCAGAGCCGACATCTGTCAATACTCCATCGGCTCCCTCGGCCGTTGTGGGTACAGAAGTTACTTCTCCTCCAGTATCAGCAGGCTTACCTAATATTCAATCTACACCGATACGATCAGATTCGGTACTACTAGAAGGACGAGTTCAGCTTAATACAGATCTATCAGCATCAGCTATGTCAGGCCCTGTGTCTCAGAATAGCCAGATTCCTGCTAATTGGTGGGGATATGGTATGCCTCCGGAGTCATCTGCTTTCAATCCTAGGTTACCTCAAGTGTTTGATGCAGTAGGAAAAGCTCCTATACCATCGGCTGTTTCGCCGATGGCTCAAGTGCCTCAATATGCTACAGCAACTACTGTGCAACCAACTCTAGGAGGTTTCCAGATGCCTTTGGTTCAAACACCCAATTCAAGTCCATCGGCAAGCTTACTGCCGATGCAGCAGAAAGCCCCTGCTATGAGTCAAACTGGGGTTCAGTTCATGCCTCAAGCTGGTTATAATTATCCAACAATGTCAGCAAATTACCAGCCATCGGTAAGTTTTGTACCGATGAGTTCTAATAATGGTTGGTCAGGACAGTTACCTATTCAACATGCAGTTCAGCAAAATCAGCAGGTTGCAGGGATTCAACAAGGTCATATGCAAGCTGGTTTCCAGAATCAAGCATCGGCAGCTCAGCCGATGAATCCTTTCCAACAGGTTAATGGACCACAAGTAACGGCAAATATGCCGATTGCTGGAGATCATGGGCCACAAAGATATGTGGAGGGATATCAGTAGGTACCTCCTGTAGAAATTCAGCCAGTTCGTCAGCAGGAGGCTGATGCTTTTTGGGCCGATAAGATAGCAGAAATTATGAAGGATTAGTTTGGGATAAAGCCCAAGGTCAATACTTATTCTTATCGGACTCCATACCCTCCTGCATATGATTTAATTCCTCTCCCAAATTAGTACAAGGTACCAGATTTCACTAAATTCTCTGGGCAAGATGATACATCAACAATGGAACACGTCAATCGCTTCATTATTCAATGTGGAGAGGCAGCTAGCAGAGATGAATTAAGAGTTCGATTATTTTCATCATCTTTGTCTGGATCGGCATTTACATGGTTCATTTCATTACCACCAAATTCTATTATTACTTGGGCTGATCTAGAAAAACAATTTCATAAGTATTTCTTTGCTGGAATCCATGAAAAGAAGCTTACCGATTTAGTAAAATTGAGACAGCGTAATGATGAATCGGTAGAAAGCTTTGTGCAAAGGCTACGAGATGTAAAAAATAAGTGCTACAGCCTGATGCTGTATGATCGGCAGCTTGCCGATCTGGCTTTCCAAGGGTTATTGCCACATCTTAAAGACAGATATGCTTCTTAGGAGTTTGAAAGCCTCAGTCATCTTGTGCAAAGGATCTCTGATCAAGATACTAGGGTCTTTGAACCTAAAAAGAATTGGAGTAAAAAAGTATCATTTGTTGAAGAAGTAGGAGATTCTGATTCTGATGAAGAACCAGTTATCGGCTTAGCTGAGTGGGTTAAAAATAAAAAGCCGATATCTTGTCCCTTTGGTCAGAAAGAGCCAGAAAAGTTTACCTTTGATATCACCAAGGCCGATAAGATATTTGATCTTCTGCTTCAAAAGGGCCAAATTAAGCTGTCACCTAATCATGTGATCCCATCGGCAGAAGAGTTGAAGAAGATCTTGTACTGCAAATGGCACAATGCAACTTCACACAGTACAAATGAGTGCAAGGTGTTCAGGCAACAGTTACAATCGGCTATTGAATCTGGGAGAATTAAGTTTGGTACTTCCAAGGCCCAGAAGCCGATGAAAATTGATCAACACCCTTTTCCAGCAAATATGTTGGAGGCCAAAGGGAAGACCAAGGTATTGACGTCAGAGGCTGCTGAGAAAAACGCATTAGTGGATCCCCAACATCGGATAACTACCGATGATGCAAAAAGTAAGGGTTTGCTGAGAGAAAGCAGTAGTTCCAAAAATCCTCCTCGACCTGGCATTGTGATTACTCATCGAAGGCAGCAGGAGGGTTGGCGTCAGCATAATGACCGATATCGACAACAGCAAGAAGAGAGACGTCGGGAAGAATGGTATCGGCATAAAGATTATTGGAGGTGCCCGTTTTTCATCCATTGCTGGGAAGAAGGTATTAGATTGCCAACTGTTGAAAATTGCCCTAAGTGCAATGGTTATTATGGGGTCAATCGGTCAGAAAGGAGGTTTCAACCTGGCAATCAGGGTTTATTTATCAATGAGCCGATCAGAGGTAGAGCATCAGTGCATGATCGGCTGGGGGGCAGACTTAGTGTACATGAGAGGCTTGGTAAACGCACTGGATATTTTCCAAGGAATCAAGAGGAGCTGGAGGAAATGGCAAATGCAAGAGTTCCCGATGAAGAAATATTCTACAGGGACCCTAATATACGCCGTGTAGAATCAACTGGGACCTATTATCAGCCGATTTAGAAAACCAAGTTTCCTCGATGGTGCCCGGAGGGTCTGACAAAGACACAGAAAAGGAGGATGCAACGTGAGCATCAGGAGGATTTATACCGAGAGGAAAATTCCTCCAATGAGAGGTCTGGTCATCAGCAGTGGCAGGTAAAACACAAAAATAAGGGTCCATCGGCAGATGTTAATATGGTATTCATGTTGCCGATGGAGTTTTTGGCACTATCTGATAATGAGGAAGAAGTTGTTCTCTCTGATCAAGTAGCTCAGTTGACACTAGATCCGATGATGGTTGTTTTTGAGAAACCTACCGATGACGAGAGACAGCATCTTAAGGCTTTGTTTGTGAAAGGCAGAGTTGATGGGCAGCCTGTATCTAAGATACTTATCGACGGAGGGGCTGCGATTAATATTATGCCTTATGTGATGTATCGGAAACTTGGTAAGGGAGATCAAGACTTGACCAAAACCAATATGATGCTGAAGGATTTTGAAGGCAATGTGTCACCAGCTAAAGGGGCAGTATGCGTTGAATTGACCATCGGCAGCAAAACCTTGCCGACAACGTTCTTTGTTATTAATGGCAAGGGTGCATATAATCTGCTTCTAGGGAGAGATTGGATTTATGCTAATTGTTGTGTTCCTTCTACAATGCATCAATGCCTCGTACAGTGGATTGGGGATAAGATTGAGGTTGTCCCTGGTGATTCTTCTTATATCATCGCATCGGCATAATCAGATACTTATGAGCGAACTAAATGCATATCAGGAGAAGTTTGGGAAAAAGAGTTCCTTAGAGTTGCTGATTATGAAATTCCACCGATCCAAGCAGTCGGTTCTGAAGAAGAGTTTTAATGGATAGGTTTACCGATGATGGAAAATTAGGTCAAGGGTTCACATCGGCAGATGATTTAGTAAAAGTAGATATTGGTGATGGCGATAGGCCAAGACCTACTTTTATTAGTGCTAAGTTAGATTCCAAGTGTAAGCAGCAAATAACTGATTTGTTAAAAGAGTATAAAGATTGTTTTGCTTGGGATTATACTGAGATGCCTAGATTAGACCGATCGATAGTTGAACATCGGTTACCTATCAAATCTGGATTTCGGCCACATCAGCAGCCAGCGCGCCGATGCAACCCTAATATACTTCCTGACATTAAGGCCGAAATAACTAAATTAATTGAGGCAAAGTTTATTCGGCAGTGTCGATATGCACAGTGGATCTCTAATGTGGTTCCTGTTTATAAGAAAAATGGAAAACTTCGTGTTTGTATTGATTTTAGGAATCTCAACAAAGCCACACCGATGGATGGTTATCCAATGCTGATTGCTGATTTATTCATTGATGCTGCAGCCGGACATCAAATTATCAGCTTCATGGATGGTAATGCAGGTTACAATCAAATATTCATGGCTAAAGAAGATATTCCCAAGACTGCTTTCAGATGTCCAGGTCATGTAGGGTTGTTTGAGTGGATAGTCATGACGTTTGGTTTGAAAAATGCCGGCGCTACTTATCAAAGAGCTATGAACTTTATTTTTCATGAATACATCGGCACATTAGTGGAAATCTACATTGATGATGTAGTGATTAAGTCTGGAGATATCACAAAACATCTGGCCGATCTACAAAAGATACTGGAGTGCACAAGGAAGCATGGATTGAAGATGAATCCTAATAAATGTGCATTTGGTGTATCGGCAGGTCAATTCTTGGGTTTTATGGTGCATCAGCGGGGCATCGAAATCAGTAGGAAGTCTATTGATGCAATTAACAAGGTGGTTGCTCCTACCAATAAAACTGAATTGCAATCTTTGATCGGTAAGATTAATTTCATTAGAAGATTCATATCTAATCTGTCGGGTAAGATCAAGGCTTTCAGTCCATTACTTAAATTGAAGGCCAATCAGGAATTTGTATGGGGAGCTGAGCAGCAGTTAGCCCTAGATGAAATTAAGAAATATTTAACGAATCCTCCAGTGCTAATTCCACCTCAACACGGGAAACCTTTCAGGTTGTATTTGTCAACTGATGATATCATTATCGGTTTAGCTCTTATTCAAGAATTTGAAGGGAAAGAACGTGTTATTTATTATTTGAGCAGAAGATTAGTGGATGCTGAGACAAGGTATTCGGCCATCGAAAAATTATGTCTGTGTTTATACTTTTCTTGTGTCAAATTAAGACATTATTTGTTATCTGCCGAATGTACGGTCATATACAAAGACGACGTAGTCAAGTATATGCTGTCGATGCCGATAATAAGTGGTAGAATCGGCAAGTGGATTTTAGCATTATCAGAATTTGAACTACGTTACGAATCGACTAAGGCAGTTAAGGGGCAAGTTATGGCTGATTTTGTCACTCAGCATTGTAATACAGTGGACTCTCTGGAGGTTGCTCCTTGGACACTTTTCTTCGATGGGTCCACATGTGGTGAAGGAGCAGGGATCGGCATTGTGTTGATTTCACCTCAAGGAAGGAAGTATGAGTTTTCATTGCCGATTGTTGCTACATCAACAAACAATCAGGCTGAATACCAAGCCTTGATAAAAGGGTTAGAATTGCTGAAGGAGATACGTGCCGATACTGTTGAAATCTTTGGTGATTCTATGCTAGTTATAAATCAATTGGCTAGGATTTATGAATGCCGAAGTGAAGTTTTAATTTCGTATTACGAAAGATGTTTGCAATTGTTGAAAGGGTTTAGAGATTTTCGTCTTGAACATATTTCTCGACTGCATAATGAGGAGGCTAATCGACTAGCTCAGCATGCTTCAGGGTATCAGCCTATTCAGGAAGTGCTAACATCGGCAGTCGATACCGATGACTGGAGAAAGGAGATTGTCGATTATTTAAAGGATCCATATAAAAAGGTTGAAAGACGTATAAGGTTCCAAGCTACCAAGTATGTGCTCCTCAATGATGAATTATATTATCGAACTATAGATGGAGTTTTACTCAGATGTGTTAGCAGTGATGAATCGAAAAGTTTGATGGGTGAAATTCATGAAGGAGTGTGTGGAGCGCATCAATCGGCTTTCAAGATGAAGTGGATGATTAGAAGGAATGGATACTATTGGCCGACTATTCTTGAAGATTGTTTTAGATATTTTAAAGGATGTCAGGGGTGTCAAAAGTTTGGTAATATTCAAAGAGCGCCTGCATCGGCTATGAACCCTATAATTAAACATTGGCCGTTTCGGGGATGGGCTATCGATCTCATCGGTCAGATTTATCCGCCATCGAGCAAAGGACATAAATTTATTCTGGTTGCTACCGATTATTTCACAAAATGGGTTGAGGCAATTCCTTTAAAGAAGGTGACATCGGCTAATATGATCGATTTTGTGAAAGAGCATATTGTTTACCGATTTGGTATTCCTCAAACTATCACTACCGATCAGGGTACTATGTTTACATCGGGAGAATTTGATGAGTTTGCTGTAGGTATGGGAGTTAAAGTTTTAAATTCTTCTCCATATTATGCTCAAGCTAATGGTCAGGCTAAGGCTTCTAACAAAGGGATCATCAAACTCATTAAGCGCAAAATTAAAGAAAATCCTAAGAGGTGGCATACAGTATTAAATGAAGCCTTGTGGTCATATCGGATGTCATGTCATGGTGCAACCAAAGTAACGCCTTATCAGTTAGTATATGGACACGACGCAGTATTGCCTTGGGAGATTAAAACTGGCTCTAGGCGAATATGTTCTCAAAATCAGCTGACAGCCGATGATTATGATACTCTTATGAAGGATGAGTTGGAAGATGTGGCGGGTCATCGGTTAAGGGCTTTAGTTAGCATCGAAGAAAATAAGAAAAGAGTAGCCAGATGGTATGACAAGAAGGTGAAGGTAAAGGAATTTGCCGATAGAGATCTGGTCTGGAAATTGATTTTACCGATTGGGACTAAAAGTTCAAAGTTTGGAAAGTGGTCTCCTAATTGGGAAGGTCCATATCGGATAAATCAGTCTGTTCCTGGTAACGCATATATTCTAGAAACCCTTGAAGGGTTGTGTTTCCTAGAGCATTAAATGGAAAATATTTAAAGAAATATTACCCTAGTATCTGGATGGATGCATAAAAGTATAAGTGCCGATAACAGTCCTATCGGCTAAAATTATACAAGGATATCAATGTCTCATAAAAGTGCCGATGCAATAGATAAGATTTACAAGTTTAACAAGGATTGGATAGCCAATATCGCACGTAGGCGAATCTGGTCGGCTTCCTTCATTTCTTTGATGTCTTCATCGGCAGCACCCTCCACAGGCTTGAGTTTTTTCTTCATGGCCAAGGCTTTGCGAGCCTGGATGTCTCTTTCTTGCTGAAGGGCCTTGATGGCATCGGGTAGCTGGCTTTCTTCGTGTTGGGCATGAGTTAAGGCTGCCTCGACTTCTTTCAATTCAGCCAATAGAGCCATCCTCTTTGCCGATAAATCTAAGATTTTCTGCTTAAGTTCAGCGCCCGAAGTCTGCAAGTTGCCGATGCCCTTGTGCTTCTCATCGGCAATCTGTTTCAGTTGTAGCATCTCTTCTTTGAGTTGAGCCTAAGCTGCTCTATCGGCAATGCATTGAGCAGCCCATTGATATTGTAGTTGGCGGCTTTCTAAATGGGCTGCTGGAAAGAGTGCTTCTTCAACATCGGTAGGGACCTGGCCACGGATTGTTTTGAAAATTGCCTTTGTGGGGTCCGAGTCATCTACCAGTTGGGCGGTATCCTGTTGTAACAAGTCCAGGAGAGCTTCCAACTTGGACTTAATTTCTGCCGATATTGTTCCCAATGCAAGGGAAGAACTTATTTCCTCTCCCTCATCGTCAGAAACATCAATGGCAAAGGAAAATAGGCTGTTTGGGGAGTCTTGTTCCTGAGAAAAAGAAAAAGAGGTCAGTTAAGGATAAGTATGAATGTGGTAAATCGACTAGGTCAATCGGCTTACCTATTTCAAGGCAATTTCCTGTAATTGGCTGGAGGAAGCAGCCTGGAGTATGCCGTGTGGAGGATCGGCTAAACTTGCCGATGGGATATCCTCTGTGGCCTCGTCGGTGGTTGGCCCTTGGGGTATGATGACCGATGGTATGTCCTGTACAGGAGGATTAACTGCTTGCTCAGTTGCATCGACTGATTCTGGCCGGCTTGCAAACGTTGGGGCAGATGTGGGGATCGGTATGGACTTCTGTCGTTTTGGCTGTGCCTCGGCATCTGTTAAGGCTTTGCGCTTTGCTTGGGCTTCAGCAACGGTTGGCTGGGGGGCATCGGTACTTGTTGGTTGTGGAGCTTGAACATCTGGTACGCTTGCCGATGTACCCATTTGTTGCTGCAAAACAAGTGTAAGGTATGATATTTAACAGATAAAATGTAAAATCAAAGGAATACCTCTGAAGGTTTGCCAGAGGTAGTGGTGCTTGATGTCGGAGGAATTGCCGATGACGATCTAGCAGCGGCTCTTACACCCTGATGATTAATGTTAATACAGTTTGTGATCGGCATGAATAGAAATAAACAGGGTTGTTACCTTGAATGCCTTGACCAGGGTTGTAGCAGCAGCCAATGGAGTGGCCCTAGCTGTAGCCAATTTGGACTTGGAGGTGATGGTTTTGGCACGGGTCTTCTGGTGAGCCAAAGCAGCTAAGGTGGGGGCGTTGTAGCCGATCGGTGATATCGGGGAAACAGGCCGAAGATCAAAGGGTTTCCCACTTTTGCTCATAGATGGTGCTGGGTTATTAACCTGTCATGAGAAAGTTAGTTACCGATATATGAAAGGAAAAAGCAGAAGGGAGTTAAAAGAAACTTACTGTGTCATCGGGAATGGCGTATTCAGGGTCGATCATGTGTCGATATGTGTGAGCAGATGTTGCAAATAGTTGTTCCCTCCACTCTCGCCACCATTGCTTATATGATTCGATGATGAAAGATGCTAGCGTCCAGATGGATATATCGACATCTGTAGTATCAGCATCGGGGGAGAGTTGCACTACCTTGCTCCAATCTGTTCCTCAGGTGATTGTTTCTCTGGGTTTGATCACATCGGCAAAATAAAGTTTGATTGGCAGTTGCCCAAAAGCTAATTGACGGGATACTGCCGATGGATTGTAGAATTCATACGTGATATTGGTGTTTTTCCCGCTACCGAATGTGTTTACTGGGATTGCCCTGGGAGTAATGATGGCCATCATGAGTTCATTATCTTGATTCAGAGTGTCATCGGCAAAGTTGAAAAGAAGGGGGAATCTGTTTTCTTCGTCGATATAAGGTACCCAGGCCCTATGATCACGAGAAAGACCATTGTAGAAGCTTTGGAAGAATCTGCCGATCTGGTCTTCATTGGCCTCTATCCCAGGAAGGACAATTATGGCTTCACCAAAATTGAGGGGTGAGCGTGTTGCCGATTCCTCATCCCCAAGCACGTGGTCTTCAGTAATTTCTCGTGGGAATTATTGGGCAAAGAAGTCCCATTGCAAATGTTTGTGCATATGGGCATTCAGCCACATGTTGATAAACCACCACGGGCCTCCTAAGTTGCCGATGGGTTCGCCAAGCAAAAGTTTCTGAGACACTTGATGAAGAAGATGATAAGTGGAGCTCAGAAGGTATCGGCCAAGAGGGAACCTTACACCATTGGCCAAGAGTTCAGCCATGGGGAGGAAGGCGTTGGTTGGTCCTACTGATCAACCACAGAAGATAAATTTTTCTAACCACATATTCAAGAATGTGGCATGTTCCCTTTGGTTAACTGTCCCGGTCCTCTGGCATTCTTGAATATATCCTATCCAACCGCCGATGTTGCGGGTATTCACCCTATGTTCAGATTTTTTTGCCATAGATGGAGCCTTCATCGGCAGTTGAAATGTCCAAGCCAGTGAGCATGTAGACATCGGCAAGTGTGGGAGTAGCTGGGCCATGTCCAAACATAAAAGTGTTTGTTGTGTCTGACCAGAAGTAAGCAGCTGCAATCATCATTGACTCGTTCTTTTGCATATCGGCAATGGATAGCCTGATGCATTGGTCTAGCTTCCGTTCTGCCCAGTGTACTTGCATCGACCTGTTGACCCTCAAGTACCAATCTTTCCACCCTTTGGTGGGTTTGGGCCAAGATCGGAATGTATCTTTCCATAGATTCAGAGAGAAATTTTGGGCTCTAAAAGGGATTCTGTTAACCTCTGCATTAATCAGATCAGTTGGATCTAGGTTGCCCATTGGTCCTAGGCATTAGAAATGCGGCTGATCGGTTGGAATAACTAATTTATTGCAAAGTTCCTAAGTTTAGAAGATCCGAAGAACAAAGAAAAAGAGAAAAAATTACCAACTGTATGAACTCGCAATCAAGGTAAAAGTAATGGAAGTGGAACGAACCGCAGGGACATCGAAGTTGATTGCCATTATCTTGAAGTAGATGGGGGCACGAGCTGGAGACTCGAGGTTGACGCTAGAGAAAAGTTCTTGTTGGTTGAGGTCGCGCAGTTGTTCGTCGGAGTCGCCGCCGGAAAGAGAGAATGCCAAAGATTGGAGTCTGAGGGTGGAAAACGAGGGTTCCGGAGAAATCTATTCATAAGCCGCTTGGAGTAGGGGTATTTTGGACTTATCTCTATGCCGCGCGCATATAGGTCGAGATGGTTCAGATGGATATGGTAACTGTTCACACGATAATCAAGGAATTGTACAGATGATTTGATGACAAGTAATCATGATTTGGAAGAGATCTCGGTACAGGATATTTTAATTCTAAAAATGGCGGCATTATTATGTTAGGATCTTGCCGATGGATTATTGTTTTGGTATCTTAACCATAATCAGGGCAAGAGTGGTTGGAAATTGTGCGATATTTACTGAGGTGCGTGAATCAGGACTAGATTTGATAACAGATCAAGTTTTGGCTTGGAGGATGAGTTACGGTAATTGGGCGAAGGCAAACGTTATCTGGAGTAAATTTTGGAGCATTAATGGTTTTATACTCCGAAATTGGGGGGCATGTGTTGACACCGTTTTTTGCACGTGTCAAAATGATCAGAGTGGGCTAATCGGTAGGTGGAAAGTTACTGTATACGTTGACAGCCGATGAAAATCAGCTTGTAAAGATGGTTGCCGATGAATGGTGGTGATCGATGGAAAAGTTGATTTACTCGGGCGTTGCCGATAAGGTTGGAGATGTTATTGTCGATGCCGATGAAGGGAGGCTTGAAGACTACTGCCGATGAAACAGGAAGTATGCCGATGGAAAGGAGGTTGGTGAGATTTCCATCGTAATTGGAGCGGATAGGGAAATAGATAGGAGTTGATTTCCTTTTCTATATTTGTTAGAGTATGATTCATGTAAAGAGTCACGTGTTTCCTTAGATATGGACTTGGTGTCCTAGTTGTATTTTGGTTATGTCTCTTTAGATCAGGGTATAAATATAGATTGAGGGGCAATGTAATGGATATATCAATCAATATCAAAACCAATTTTTACTCCAATTTGCATCTACTTACTTTTCGGCGACTTCGTCAATTTGCATATTTTTTCCTTTTTACGAGTTCTCATTGATTCGGTGAGTTGCATCGCTTCAGTGCGACCTTCGGCGATTCTCGAGTTCCGCGTGAGTACCTCTTGGCCGTGACTTCTGGGCGTATCGCTGTTGTCAGGACCAAAGTGCTCGTATCTTCATCCTTGTCGATTAACAGGTCAAATCGACTGGCATGCTTTGGATATCGATTCGGGTATTAGCCCTTTGTGTTTGCAGATCCACTTTTGCATCAACAACTTCAAGTACCACAATATTCTCTTTGTTGCCTTCAAATGACTTTCTCTTGGTGAGGCTTGAAATCTAGCACACATGCATACACTAAACATCACATCTGGCCTTGATGCGGTCACATAGAGTAGACTTCCAATCATAGACCGATACATCTTTTGATCCACCATGTTGCCACTAGCATCACTATCTAAGCTTCCACTTGTCCCCATTAGTGTACTAATAGCTTTACTCTCATCCATTTCAAACTTCTTGAGCATGTCCTTGATATACTTGCCTTGACTCACAAATGTGCCATTCTTCATTTGCTTGATTTGAAGACCAAGGAAGTAACTAAGTTCTCCAATCATAGACATCTCAAACTCACTTGCCATCATCTTACCAAACTCCTCACAAAATTCTTGATTTGTTGATCCAAAGATGATATCATCAACATAGATTTGCATTACAAACAAGTCATTTCCAAGCCTCTTGGTGAAGAGAGTGGTGTCAACCTTTCCCATCTTAAATCCCTTAGAGAGTAGGAAGTCACTCAATCTCTCATACCATGCTCTAGGTGCTTGCTTTAATCCATACAAAGCCTTTCTTAACTTGTAGACAAGGTTGGGTTTCTTCTCATCTTCAAAACCAGGAGGTTGCTCAACATACACAAGCTCATTGATGTACCCATTGAGAAACACACTTTTCACATCCATTTGGTACAACTTGATGTTGTGGGCACAAGCATAAGCTAGCAAGATCCTAATTGCTTCCAATCTTGCAATCGGGGCATATGTTTCTCCAAAGTCAAGAC
>NW_027097320.1:0-8820 GCF_019320115.1 Miscanthus floridulus
GAGCACGTACATGGCTGAGAACAGCAGCGTGAACAGAAACATTAACTTACCGCTTGGTAGAACAATATGTATTTTTCCAAACTTCAGGCGAATCGAATGAAACCACCAGAACAACGGATCAAATTGATTTGAAACATGCTGGGATGATTGAGCAGACTTCACTAGGACCTTTTTGAGCCCATCGTACACAGGGGCTATCTTTGAAGGATCCTCATGTGGCAATGGTGTTGAGCCATTTGTAGAAGTAGAAAGGGTCCTCTCTGCTGTCTGTTTTACCCCTTCAACAGTGGACAGCTTTTTATTTGCAGCTAATCGTATTGCATGAAGCTTTTTTAGTAGGTCCTGTAGAAAAAAAAGGAAAGAAACAGCTTGATGAAAAAAGAATGCAACAGTAAAACTTACTGAGAAAAGCAAGAATAATGGGAATTCAGAAACAAGTGGTTTTGGAAATATAAGGAGTCCTAGTTTAGCATGAAAATCATTTGAAACTGAGAAAAAACAAGCATACTGTAGTGGGAATTCATTCAGAAAAGAAATGGTTTTGGAAATATAAGGAGTCCTACTAGTTTAGCATAAAAATTATCTGGAAACCTACAAGATCCCAAGCTGGTATAGACCTAAGTTGGAATAATGGAACATTTGGATTCAGTTTGCTGTAAAAGAGTTATTAACCAATGTTTACAAGAAAAATACCTGTCGTCTTTGCTCAGTCAGATCAGCTTTTTCTGCCCATGAGATAGCAGTTTCACTATCTTGAGAGACAATACAGAGGAATGTTACTGTATACAATTCTGCCACCT
The DNA here is from genome assembly GCF_019320115.1 of Miscanthus floridulus. Taxonomy (NCBI): domain Eukaryota; kingdom Viridiplantae; phylum Streptophyta; class Magnoliopsida; order Poales; family Poaceae; genus Miscanthus; species Miscanthus floridulus. Next base: position 801 of record NW_027097320.1, read on the forward strand.
GAAAATACTGCCCAGTTGACATAACAGATGTAACAACAAAACCATTTGAAGCGCTGCCATGCCCTCCATCCAAAACATAAACCTCATCATTTGTATATCTCCAATTGGCAAGGTACTCCTCAAAGATTGGTCTGAGGTCAGATACAGATCCTGCTGCCATTTGAATGGTAGCTCTATGAGGAGAAATATAACGGTCATTGATACAGAAAAATGATGGACACATTACAGATAATACTAAGTATATGAGACTTCTGAGTAGCAATTACCCTGTAAGGAAAACTCTAGCAGGTACTGATGGCACTGAACCAAACATCGTCTTAAGCTGAACAAACATCTCAGGGGTCCTCCTGGAATATTTAGCATAGCGTGTTAGGATAAAAACATAGGCATGAGCTCTGCGTATGCTCAGCACAGGGAATCTCTACACTATGTAGGCACGTGATGCTTTCCATTTGGCAAATATAGGCACTAATTTCATTATCAGCAGTTTGTCTCATTACAGCACATAACAATATACCAGATTTGGTTCTGGCAGGAAGTATAGGTAAAAAGGGCGTACCCAGTGCAGAGAGCTCCCGCTCTATGCGGGGTCTGGGGAAGGGTGTTAGTGGCAAGCCTTACCCTCGCCTGTGCAATGCGAGGAGACCGCGACTCGAACCCGGGACCTTCCGGTCACAGGCGGTAAGACTCTACCGCTTGCACCAAGCCCGCCCTTCGCAGGAAGTATAGGTACAAAAAATAAATAAGAATTGAGAAGGATTTACCTCCTGAGTTCTTTTAGTGCCTGCACAAGTACCATCCCAGCTGACTCAAGCATCTCCAGGAGCTCGTCCTGGTCGCATGCGCTCTCCGAAGAAGCCGTGCGTATTTGATCAGCGACGGATAAAGCAGTCAACATCGCCTGCTCGAATGATCCACTGACTAGATAGCTGAGTCATGAGGATGATAACAGGGTAAGGAAACAGCTGAACATACTTCTTACTTTTCAGATAAAACATGACCTTGCATATTCAGGTATGCAATGAAAAGAACTGTAGGTTCTAAAAAAATCAGCAATCATAACAGCCATATCAAATAATGAGAACATGCTTCCGTGCTTCCCCTCTTGCAATTCTAAACTGAATGAAGCAAGATGTTCATAACAGATTTCTACCAAGGACAACATAATTCGATTACACAACTAGCTACCCTAAGTAAAGGACGGAGCAGAAGCGAAGAGGAGAATCTTACTACTCGGCGTCGTCGATTTGCTTCCAGAGAGGCGACTCCTGGGCAGAGGTCCCCATGGTTCCAGATATCAGGGGCGAACCTATGGTTCCAGAGTAGCCAAATCGATTAAGTTAGGGTTTGGGGGTGCTCGGTCTCGAAGGCGTGCGCATACCTGGCGGGCGCTCGTCGCCGGTGAAGACCTGGGCACCTGGCTTAGGGAGGCGGCGGCGTCGCTGGCGCCGTCGTCGGAAAAGCCACGCGAGAGTCAGCGGTGGTTGGGTGAACGGATAGCAGAGGTGAGGCTGTCCGCACTGCGGACCTGCAAACCGGCCGGTACGCCAGGCATAGCGTGCGCGCGCCTGTATCGCGCACGGGCGCGTAGCGGCCGGCCGGTACGCGCGCTATACCCAGAGGTGCACTGTGCACGCACGCCAAACACTGTAGCAGGAGAGAGAGTTGGGGAGAGAGAAGGAGGAGGGAGGGGAATAAAATATGGAATAGTGGGTATAGAGCATGGGATAGAGATAACATGAGTGCGAAAGAAATGGACATAGAGTAGAGAATCTCAATGACTAAGATAAAGTATTTCTTTTTAGATATGAAAATAGAGTTGGACGAGTACGGATAGCTCTACCCCTTCGCACGCGCGTACCCCCTTTGTCCACGTCAGAGGTTTGATACTGGCCTACTGGGCCTGTTATAGTTTGCACTTATAAAAAAACAGTCAACAGGCTGCTACTGCTGTCATTTTGAGACACAAAATACTGTATCTACAGTCAATTTAACAGCAGCTGAGGAGAAAAATCCCACTGAACTACTGACCTTTTAATTTTCAGTTTTTTACTTTTACGAGTATACTGATCTGCTTAGCTCTTATTATTTCTCTGGTGCACCTATCCATGGAAACAGGATTTATGTATAGTTCAAAACGTCTGCTCGAAAAATAAGTATCATAGTATTCCCTATTATTTTGTGAGGCCTCGGGAGCTCAATTTCTTTTCGTAAAGCTTTATTGTCATGTCTTTCTCTCTATATATGAATTCATGATCTCATCAGAGGGGGGGGGGGGGGGGGGGGGGGGGGGAAACAAGTGCTAACGAACGGTTATTTCAGCTTAACTTGCTTCTATTAATTATTTTACTGAAAAACAAATTATGCCACCGTACATGTATCCACACATGTGCTTGATTTCACCACTCTAAGCACATTTGTGGATACATGTACAGTGGTATAATTTGTTTTTCAGCTTTGCCATTTTGTTGGAACGGTCAGTAGCTTACTATGCTCGTTGCTAAATCATTTGAATGATCGGGCTGGTACTGCTAGTTGCTTTGTTTCATTTTAACTTTTAATACTCACTTCGTTATAAATTATAAGATGTTTTGTCTTTTCTAGGTACATAGATTTTGTTATCTAAATATATAGTTCAAACAGTGTATCTAGAAAATCCAAAACACCTTATAATTTATAATGAATAGAATAAGGGTGTGTTTAGTTCGCGAAATGAAAATTTTTGGATGTCACATCGGATATTTCGGGGATATCGGAAGGGGTTTTCGGATACTAATAAAAAAAAACTAATTACATAGCTCACCTGAAAACTGTGAGACGAATTTATTAAGCCTAATTAATCCATCATTAGCGCATGTTAGTTACTGTAGCACTTATGGCTAATCATGGACTAATTAGTCTTAAAACATTCGTCTCGCGATTTCCAATCAAACTATACAATTAGTTTTTTTTTCGTCTATATTTAATACTCCATGCATATGCCGCAAGATTCGATGTGATAGTTTGGGGTGAAAATTTTTGGTAACTAAACCAGGCCTAAGGAGGTTTGGCTCTACGTGCATTCTTGTCAGTCAAATTGGTTCTACCTATAAAGGCTCTATCCGACGAATCTTTTCATGTTCTCCAACATCGAGAGATAACGATCACCGCCAATGATACCTCTGGTGACACTGCCATGAGTCCATGACCCGGTGCAGTTCATGGATGTAGTTTTAGAAATGCGCCATCGACAGTGAACCGCTCGCGACTCCTGACACCTGAGCATGGCCTCGTGGGAGGTAATTCTGTATGGATTGTCTCTTGTCAATTCCTCCTATTTGTTTATTTTCTTATTTATTACTTGTGTTTCGGAATCAATAGTTTTAGAATTTTATATACCGAGTAAATTGAGTCTAAAAATGCCACTTTAGTTGCAGCTATTTCTGCTGCAAGGCTTCTGCTGATTTATGTGAACTGTACAAACAGCCAAAATTAGCCATCATTTCACCAGCCGAACAAGGTGACTGTCTTGGACAAATTATCAAAAATAGAAATGGAACTTTGTTGTGTTCGTCCTAGACTTCCTCTCTCTACAACTAAGTGAAAATTCGTAAGGTAGTTGAAATTATTACATAGATAAATTGAAAAAGAGTGAAGCAACAAAGAATTGCTTCTTTTTTCTTTCTTTCTTTTGTGCCATTTAGTGGGGCCTTTCCTTGGGCTTCACCAGCCTATGCAGCAACCTCTGCATCCTCGGCACTTCCATTCCGATCCTTCAAGCCCAAAAGCGCACACATCTCATGATGCCCAATGGTTTCAACTCTGCCTTCCACAATTTTAGGACTCTCAGCAGTAAGGAAAGATAATACAATGTGTATCTGAACTTGAAGTATTATGTAGTAGTGCAACTGCCTCCAGCATTTTACAAAGATTTCCTTCTGCATCTATCATTGTTTGATTTCTCTCTGTACAAATGACATCTGCTCAATATTTCAGTTGAGCGATAGACTTTGCCTGTTGTTGAACTTTCTTCCTATCTTCTTCCTGTAGCTGTTTTGCATGTTCGGCAGACAACTCTCTCACTAAATGCTGAATGGACCAAATAAACAAAGTTAACAAGAATTATAAGATTCATGGGACCCTTAATTAGCTGTTTTGCACTGTTGCTTGCCTAATTCTAACAGTTTATTTATGTGCATGCACAGCTCGCTCTTGGGTACGTACTCTACTTCTATTAAGAAATCTGGAGCAGGACATCATGAAAAAAGGCACCTTAAAAATGTATGTTAGAATCACACTGTACATCAAATGACTGCAACTGTTGAAAGATATGCGCCAAATAAACATAGGTTGACAAAAAGCAAATACAAGATTCAGTGACACGGTACACCTAATTACCCCTTTTCACTGCTGCTCGCATATACTTTTAACATTTCATTTATATACATGCGCAACTCTTGGGCACTCTATCAAGAAAATCAGAAGGCAATGGAAGTGCAACAACATGTTATGAAAAGGATGTCCCTAAATAGAATGTATGCTAGAATGCAACCTAAGGATATGCATCTACTTTAACATGGATATAGATGTATGCCATTCCTGGAAGCAAAAGAAACACACCGTTATACTTTATGACATACTGTGGCATCTGCATGCAAGCTGGTCCCCTGAGAATAATAACACAACAGTTCAGTGACCTTGACAATGTCATAGGCAAACAAGTATTCTTGATCAATCACAAATTATTGTTTACTTCACACTGGAAGAAAATTAGTAGCATGCTCGAATAATAATCAGGAGAGTTTAGCATGGCATCAGAAGTTCTCACATACACCTATTGTGAGCTGTTACCAGGAAATGATTGATCTTGATAACTATCTGTGATAACAACAGGCAAAGAGTCAAATTTAGAGTGCTCTTGCCATCCACGCCAAATATTAGATGCAATGCTCTTAGCAGAATTACCATGCCTGTTTCTTGAAACATTCCCTCCTCCTTATGCATGCTAATCTGTTGATATACCAGGCTTTCTAGCTTCACCGAATTCAGTAACATGCCATTCTGATAGATCAACCATTGCATGGTGAACAGACACATTTGATGGACCATTCAGTACCAGTTACTACTTTCAAAAACAGAATTAACCCTGTCAAAAGGATGCATCAATGCTTTTTAGATGTTCAACATGTGGTTCCCTGAATGAAGATACAAGGTGTGATACAACAACTAGTACACACAAATCAGTATGGGTTTATCAAGGGAAGAACTATCCAAGATTGCCTAGCCTGGGCCTTCCGGTTCCTCCATCTCTGCCACCAATCCATGAGAGAAATTGTCATCCTAAAGCTTGACTTTGAAAAGGCATTAGATAAGCTAGAGCACCCTTCTGAAACACAAAGGTTTCCCTGACAAATGGATCACTTGGATCCAAAGCATCCTTAACTCGGGAACCTCTTCTGTTCTACTCAATGGGATCCCAGGCAAATCTTTCCTCTGTAAGGCCCTGTTCGGTTCCCAGGGAATCACCCCCTGGAACCAATCCTGCCAGGAATGCTTCAGTAAATTATATAGCTAACTCTCACCAGGATTGATTCATGCCAGGAATAGCCCTAAACAAACGAGCCCTAAAAGAGGAGTTAGACAAGGGGATCCCCTCTTCCCTCTCCTGTTTGTTCTTGCTGCTGATCTCCTGCAAACCATAGTTAATGGTGCTTCCCAGAAAGGTCTACTCAAGCACCCTCTGGGTGAAAACTATGTTGGAGACAACTTGAAATGTCTCCTAAGATCATTCTCTGACTCCTCAGGTCTGCATGTTAATTTTCACAAATCATTCCTAGTCCCTATCAATGTGGGAGAAGAAAACTGCTTACACCTCTCTAGAACTTTTGGATGCAGGGCCTGATTGGTTCGCTTCTAAAATTTGTCATGCCAAAGATTTGGCAAACCATGATTTTGGTTAGTATTTGGTTTGCTACCAAAACTTGCCAAACTCTCACACTTGACTTTCCAAATCTATGGTAATTTTTTTGTCCAACTTTTGGCTTGCCAAATCTTTGGCATGGCAACTTTTGGAAGTCAACCAAGCATGCCTGCAGTGTGGGATCCATGCCTTTCACCTATTTGGGGCTACCCCTAGGTACCACTAGACCCACCTTCCAAGATTTCACCCCCGTCCTCTCAAAAATTGAAGGTCGGTTAATAGGGATCAATATATGTCTTATCATGGTAGACTAATCCTAGTGAACTCTGTCTTCTCTGCAATGCCCACATTCTACATGTGCACCCTCAGGCTGCCACCAAGAGTGGTGGACCAGATTGATCGCTACAGAAAACACTCACTGTGGAGTGGTGGGGAAATTCACAAAAGCTCCTGCCTAGCTTCCTGGGACAGCCTGCAAAACCTAAGGATCAAGGAGGCTTTGGAACCATTAACCTACGGACCCAGAACTCAGCTCTCCTCCTCAAGTTCCTTGATAAGTTCCACAACCATGCTGATGTCCCCTGGGTGACTCTGACCTGGAACCTCTACGTTTCTAACACCACCTCGCCTCACGCTAGAAACCCTATGGGGTCTTTCTGGTGGAAAGACATCCACAAGCTCGCTGTCGACTTCAGAAGGTTAGCACACTGCTCCCCAAATAGAAGAGGCACAGTCTCGTTTTGGAAAGACCAGTGGCACACCAGCACCATCAAATAATGTTTTCCACAGCTTTTCTCTTTTGCTAAGAAACCAAACTGCTCTATCAGACACTTCCTAGAGCACACAATTAGCAGCTTGTTCAGTCTGCCCCTATCAGCCCAAGCTGCAGCTCAACTTGACGACCTCCTCGCTCTGATCCGATCCTGGGATCCCATGACACAAGACAAGTGGAGATAGAGCTCGGGCTCCGACACCTTTGTACCAAAGAAAGCTTATACTCTCTTGATAGAAACACAACCGGTGTCCCCCCCCCTTTTCAAATGGCTATGGTCTGCTAACAATCTTGGCAAGCACAAGTTTTTCTTTTGGCTGCTGCTTAGGGACAGGCTGAATACCAGGAACCTATTGAGGAGAAAGAAAACAGACACCTTGATGACTACAGCTGTGTCTTCTGCAATTCTGGTACGGAAGAGACAGTTTTGCACCTCTTCTTCGAATGTCCCTTCCGCAAGTCATGTTGGGGCACAGCTTCAATACTTTGGAACCTAACCCTTCAGCCCCTGCACATGATCCTTGAAGCGAGAAACCAATTTGGCAACCTAATCTTTAGGGAAGTGGTAATAACAGCCTGCTGAATAATCTAGAAAACCAGAAATAGCATCATCTTCGATAATGGAAGCCTCTCAATCACAAGTTGGAAAGCACTGTTCAAAGAAGAACTGGTTGAGTTGAGAATAGGGACTGACCAAACTGTTGGAGATGCTCTTATGAGTAAAAGGGAAACTATATATATATTTTTTTTAAAGAAAAAAGGGAAACTATATATCAGAGGTGTTTGCAGCTTGCGTGGACCAAATGATGCTGCTCCTCTAAAGGCCACATTCCATTTCTGGCAGGAGACAATCAGGAGTATGATACCAGTAATCAAGCCGTGGAGGAGGCATAAATATATTAGGACCATATAGTTGAGCCTGTTCTGCTTTCCTAGGTAAGTTTGAGGGTAGGATCAGGATCACCTCCTGCCATACAAAAAATCAACATACCTGATCATATTCTCTTGCCAAAATAAATCTCATTACATAGAAAGTATGTAAACTTTGGAAGTCCCAGGAACTCACCCAAGAACACTAGAACAGATATTGGTGTTACTGAACGGCTTGGTTTTTCTGATCTCCTCTGCTATATGTGGCTGAAAGGAACTACACTGATGGAGAGTTGAGCAAATCACTTCCAGCTGTCATTGACCTTGAGCTTCGTCTAGAAAAAGGGCAGCCATTGATGTTACTTAATGAACCAGAACCTCCACCATTGTTGTCCCATGTGAAATTGCCCCTAGCATCGAAGCCAAAATACCATCAGATAGCAATAAAAGGGAAACAGCCAGACCTTTATAAAACTAGT